>NC_056749.1:650058024-650358024 GCF_019279795.1 Protopterus annectens | reverse complement strand
ATCACCAAATACTAATTCACACTCTGAAGACTATGTGCTTAGACACTCAAGCTCTGCAATGGTTCCATTCCTACTTAAACAACAGATAACAAGCCGTCCCATGGCAAAATAGAATTTCTAACCTCCTACCCAATACTCTGGGTGTTCCCCAGGGTTCTATACTTGGACCTCTCCTATTTTTCATATTTATCAATGATCTCTATAAAGTCATCCCAGAGGCAAAATGCATTCAATATGCGGATGACTCTACCATTATCTGCTCTGCTACCTCCCAGTCTGACTTACAAAGACTATCCCAAACCACCTTCAATACAGTAGAAAATTGGCTAAAAGACCATCACCTGATCCTTAAAATAAAACTAAGTTACTGCTGTTCTCCCCTGTGCGACAATCCACTGTACCATCCTTCTTCATTAAATCTAACGATGGTACTATAATCTCCCCAGATACCCACACAAAGCTTCTAGGCATTACAGTAGACAACAATCTCAAATTCGATATGCATGTTAATCTGACTGTTAAAACCTTCAACAAAAAATTTGGCTCACTCTACAAGATTAAACCCTTCCTAACTCCAGCCGCTAAAATAGCCATTGCACGCTCTCACCTTCTCACAACTCTCCTCTATGCTTCTCCACTATTCACAAACCTAGGCAAAACAGAACTGAATAAACTCACTAGCTGTTATAACCATATTGCCCGATTTGCCACCAGAATATCATACAAGACACACCACTGTAAAAACCTGCACCAGCTTGAATGGTTAGAATTGCCACGCCTATTTCAGTATAACCAACTTTTAGTGGCACATAAAGTACTAAACCAGCCTGACAGTACACCACCACTTAAAACTGTTGCCAAACCCTGCAGTAACCTAAGACCACTTCACTCCTCTAATAGGTTACTAGTGCAAACTGTCAAATCTAACAATTCAGCTGGTGACTCATTGTTTGCCAACCATGTCAGGAAAATCTGGAACTCGCTCCCTGTCGATATCTCCCTAGAGCCTACCCTAAGTCAATTCAAAAAAGGTCTTAAACTTTATTTTAAAGCACACTGGCTATGTCCCTATACCAGACCCGACTAATCCTCTCACTATGTAATGAACTAATTCTTTTCACAACTTAAAACAGCTGTATTATCTATTCCTTAAACCTTGTGTACACTAAAGAATTTGTATGACTATGTTTTTGTATTACCAGCTGAACCTGTAAAATTGTCCTTATTTAGATATATGTGATAGAATTGTATTTTACTTTGGAGCTTTTCTCTCCGGGCTTCCACTGAAAATGGACATGTATCCAGATGGATTATCCCGATCAACAAATGTAAAATAAATAAATAAATAAATAATATGCAACTAGCATGCATTATTGCCTGGTAAAATATACAGCATAATGCCTGAGGCTGTAATAACTAAAAAGAAATTACCTGCAGTGCTAAATATCACTTAAACCAAATGAGTAAAGCATAACGTTTTATAGCAGCACTCTCACGTTTGAGGAAATATGCATAAATGTATATTTATGCTGTCAACTAAGTTTTAATGCATCACTGATTTTGGCTTTTCTTATTGCAACAGTTATTTTTACAACGTGTTTTGTGGTAGCAGACCAGCTGGCTTTTAACACACTTTCCAGTAACTTTGTGGTAGAATTCTTTCATTTTTTTTTTTTTTGCTTGTTTTATGAAATATCTTGTTCAGAAGTGGACTGATAAGAAAAAAGTCAATTTGTTCTGCTGAGTCAGAGTGGTGTGGATTCAGGCTAGAATGTGCACCAAGTGATTCAATCGTAAAAGATTCTTGGCTGGTTTATGCACATATTCTGGAATATGTCATGAATTTGTTATTAGGAATGTTCTTCCATACTGAAATTCTACTGTTCTGGTTTGTAGTGACATATAAGGCTAGATTTGTACTAACGCAAGTGATTCCAAGAGCTATCACAAGAGTCATCCAAGAACAACAAATGCTGTCTAAAAATACTCTGCTAATTAATGTAGCTAAAAGAAATCATCAAACATGATTACTAAATTATAAGGCTGTCATGAGATGAAGAAGCATTTAATAATGTTAAGCTTCAGTTCCTTGTTTACAGTACTTTCAAACATCTTGTTCCAGGGTTTGCACATTCTTGCTACATACATAGCATGAGACGACATCGACAACAGATACCCACTTTTGCAAGTCCAGGTTACTTACAACACTGTGCTGAAGTAAGTGATGCTTATGCACGATTATGAAATATTTGCTGGTTCCTGGAAATGCATGATTAGCAGAAAATTGACATTTGACTTTTACAATCCATGACTAAGCATTTTATTCCTGTAACTGTACGAAAAAAAAAAAAGCAGATGCAATGCAAGCACTCACTATATTTTTTTTTTATGTTTTTCAGGCCATTTTGTATTTCTTTCAGATAGGACTGTAGCCAAAAGAGAAAGTGTGCCCTGGGGTAAATTTTTGAGAGGGGGCAAGTGCATTTGGGGAGAGTTACTCCCCCACACACCCCAATACCTAATTAGTATCACAGCCATGTTGCGGCAACAGTGGAAGAAAGGACAGTGTCACTTTTCAGTATTTTCTTTATTTTGATTTTCATTGCAATAATTATATAATTATAATAAATATAATGTAATTTTAATAAAAAAAAAAACAAATAAAGAAAACAAAATAAAAACATCTATGGATCTACTTCATATGGTCGAAATTTCAGAATGTCGACATTCATTTGGCCAAGACCATATGATTGACATTTGAAATGTCGATCACAGAATAAAATATAAAAAACACAAAAAACCCTTACCTTCATGCTGCTCCACCCCACCCCACCCCCCAGAGCTTAAATATACCAACTCCGAGATCGCACTACAGTGCGGAAGATGGAAATCTTTCCATTCTGCACTGTACAGACATGCCGGTTCCGCATGGCCGATATTTCGAATGTCGATCGTATGGTCTCGGCCATATGAATGTCGACATTCTGAAATGTCATCCATGTGAAGGGAAGCCAACATCTATATATGGGTACCATACATTTTATCGAGTGCACTGATTTTTGAATGCTTTTTCTGATGTCAGAATTTGTCGAATGTACTACTAATCAAATACGGGAGAAATAAAGCTTGCAACATCTAATGTTGCTTTCTTTGTTATCATGGTTGGGAGTGGGGAATGCAAAAGTGGTAGGTGGGTTGGTAATAATTCTAAAACTTTAAGATATACCAAAAGTTTCAGCATTTGTGCTGAGTGAGTATATGTGAGTGTTCAACTGTTAAAGTTAGAGTTAGGACAGAGACAGATGTTTTAGTGTGCTTGGATACTGACATGTTTGCGGTGTGTCTGTGTGCCTTATTGACTGGTACTCTTATAGAAAGTCTAATGAACAGAGTTTTGGTAAGATGCATGTTTAGGATTAGCACATATGAGTAAGGTGGAGCAAGAGGTTCCTCTAACAGTACTGCTATGCAAACAAAGTCTGTGATTGTTATTGGCCATTTTTTCCCCAATTGCTAAAGGACACATTTGGTTTCCTTTCGTGATCAGTTTAATTTTAGTTATAGTTGTTTTCAGTCATGTATCATGTTGATGTGCTTGAAGCAGTATAACACTTATCAAAGGAAGTGACATCATAGATGAAAAATCATAACACTAGATGCCCAACTTACATTCTATTATAGGCTTGCTGTGATAATCAAAAAAGTTATAAATGATAATTTTACATTATCATAGGATCATAGGAGATTACTAGACTATCAATCCAGAGGTCATTTTAAGCCTAGCTGTTTCATCCCAATGTAAAACCATAGAAATGCTAGTCAATACCCAATATTGCATTTAGTGATAACTGCCCATGTCCCAACAATACATACTCAATTACCCATAGATGAGGACCTTCAGTGATAGACCGCATTCTTTTGAAGGTTATAAAGCACAGAAATGTTGAAAGCTCTCAACGTTTTATGGACACATCTGTTAGTCTTCGATTCGTAAGGGAGAGTATTAAGAATAGTCTCTTATAAAGATAACGTTTTGAAATCTTTTTAATGTTGCCTTTTTACTAATTTTTACCACAAATTCATATATTCTTGAGATCTGAGTGTACACATTAATCTGTACACTAAAAACTCACAGATAACTGTTCTGTGAAATGCAGTTTCTCCCCAACCCTGACAAGCAATTTCTCAGTATATTCTAAACTACTTTCTGTAGAGCCGCGGTGGTGCAGCAGTAGCATTGTTGCCTCACAGCCAGAGGTTCTCCCATTTGATTCTTGGCTGGAGCTCCTTCTGTGTGGAGTCTGCATGTCCTCCCCGTGGTCAAGTGACGTTAAAGACATGCAGGTAGGTGCGTGCATGAATGGGTTTGTCTTCTTTGAAGGTTGGGCATCGGGCTGGAAACTCGGCACCGTAAAAAACTCCAGTGCCAATCATTAGCGGACTTGGAGTTCTACTGTGGCAACCCCTAACTGGGAAAAGCCGAAAGACAATTATTATTATTCTAAACTAGTTTCTGTTTTTTATTCTTGTAGTACTTCATCATATTCATCTTCTGTGTCATTTAGGTTACATCAGTCATCTTCCCCACATCTCCTTTTGTCATTTGTACCTTCAATGCATAGCCTTCCTCAGACATATATTTTTGATTACATACTTTAACTGAGGATTTTAACAAGCAGCAACAGACAACAAAACAGATATCTTAAACTATACATGAATTTTAACTCTAAATGTAAAGTTTGAAGGTGAAATATGCACTAGCCTACAGAGTGAAGACCCAGACTACAGCCCAGCTAACCATATTTAAATAATTGCTCAGGAGTGTGACAGAGCTGGTGGGGAGCATGGGCAACCCCATCCTGGAGGTAAGTATGGAGGTGTACATACTTGAGACAGACACATGGTTGAGTTCCTCAGTGGAGACTGGAGAAACAACCAAGAGGCACTGTCTTTGGGTGGGTGAGGCATCATGTTGATTGTCAGCCTCTTGAATGAAGGACACCCACCCAGGCAGCAAAGTGACCAGCCTCATCCTCCTTGTCTCATTTGGCCCTGAACATTGGTCAGGAATGATCTTGGGGGAGGTAAGGATGATCTGGTAGACCCAGTGAAAGAGGAGAAGGGAGGACCAGGGAACAGCTGATAGCTGTGAGCAAAAACTAAGGGCAGAAAAATGTAAAGCTTGAAAGTGTCACAGGCATCATATGACAGTTTGTGATATAATATATATATATATATATATATATATATATATATATATATATATATATATATATACACATATATACATATATATATATATATATATATATATATATATATATATATATATATATATATATATATATATATATATATATATATATATATATATATATATATATATATATGTGTGTGTGAATGGTGTTAATAATGGCATGGACTTCAAATTTAACATTATAAATTATGATTTTGTATAATATATCACAGTGACAGCATTTTAACAGGCAAGACAGAAATAGTGTTACTACCGAGGCTAGCTATAGGAGAGCCAGTTGCATGCTCTTTGAAAGTCCAAGGATCTTAAGCATGATCCTTGGACTGGTGAAAATTTAAATTTCATTGCATGTTACACACTAATTCCAAATTTACAGTATATGGTAGCATTCCCCATTCTCCAAGATACAGTGATCTCAGAGTTGGGACATATAAGCAGAGGGAGTTTGAGGGCAAAGGGAGGCATAGCCCCCCCCAAAAATATATATATATATACTGAAATGTATAATAGTGAATTTCTGAAATTACTGATTGAACCAGCTAGCTATAGGAGAGCCAGTTGCATGCTCTTTGAAAGTCCAAGGATCTTAAGCATGATCCTTGGACTGGTGAAAATTTAAATTTCATTGCATGTTACACACTAATTCCAAATTTACAGTATATGGTAGCATTCCCCATTCTCCAAGATACAGTGATCTCAGAGTTGGGACATATAAGCAGAGGGAGTTGTTTGAGGGCAAAGCGAGGCATAGCCCCCCCAAAAAATATATATACTGAAATGTATAATAGTGAATTTCTGAAATTACTGATTGAACCATTGCAGTTTTTTAACTTACATTATCTGTCCACACAGTTCTAACAGTCAGCTGACACAATGACATTAGTGAAGGTCAGAAGAGAACTTGATCCTATCCCTCAGAAGTCATCTTTTGCTTTTTTGATGAGAAAGTAGCTCTATCCACTTTATGAAACCGTGCCTATCATTCAGTCCCTCTCTTTCCAAACTAATTATCTTTCAAATTGTCTAGTTTTATACCGACCCTACGAGAGGGTATTTGCATGTATAAATACATGGAGCACAAGCCTTAGCATTGGAAGAGATACTTTTGTTTGGCCTTGCCGTTTCATCATCCTATGGCAGTCCTACCCAGTGCCCTACATCCATCTCCCAGCTCACTTAACATGCATGGACTTACTCTGATATTAGCTAAGGGCCATACCTCGCAATCTCTTAGATCAAGAAATCTGGGCAAAGCCATATATAAAAGTGGGACAAAGGCCCCAAAATAGGAACAATTTTTAAATATTGCTCTTACAAACTTAGAAAGGTGATAGAATAACAGATTTTGCATTAGAATGAATTTTCTGAAGGGTATGAAGTCTGAAACTCAAATGTCTGTCATTATTTTCTAACTTTAATGATTTGCCACTAATTTGCCAGAAAAACCACAATTTTATGAAAAATGGACCAAAAATATGAGGCAAAAATCTGTACAGTTGAGAGGTATGGAGAGTAGTATTGCTAAAATTGAATTCATCCTCATGTCTTGGTGAGTACCTTCACAAGGTAGACTCTTGGCAACAGATCAATGTTGATACTAGTTTTCAGGGTCTATATTATGAGATTGAAATCCCGTTTCAGTGAACACCACAACACTGACACATATGACACGAACTACGGTAACGGCGAACGTTCAAAACCGCGAAACACAAAATGTCGAAGTGTCATGGTTGGCCCATCTGTGGTATCGCTCCATAAGGTAAGTGTGTGATAGGTATGGACCTTAGGGTTAGGGTGCGGGTTAAGTTAAGTGCATAGATAGGTAATGTATGTAAGGTTTAGTGTAGGGTTGAAGTAGGGTTTTGTTAATTGTATGTGTGTGGATTATTTGTTTTGTTTGGGTATATGTCTGTAGGGTAAGTGTGCGATAGTTACGGACCTTAGGGTTAGGGTGCAGGTTAAGGTGAGTGCATAGATAGTAATGTATGTAAGATTTAATGTAGGGTTAGAAGTAGGGTTTGGTTAGTGTATGTATGTGTTTTATTTATTATGTTTGGGTATGTAGTATGTAGCACGTGGTGGTGTTAGCTGACTATGACGGTTCGAGATTTAAAAATTCACGGTTTAGGGGGTTTGGCATATTTGCTGTTTGGACTATGTGTGTCGTGTTGTGGTGTTCGATGATACGGGTTTTTGATGTCATAATATAGGCCCTAGTTTTCAGTATATGAGACTTCTTATTGACTTCTTTTTGCCTGCGGAGGATAAACTTCGAAATGAAGCCAAGTAAGTAAATAGTGTGGGAAGAAATAGCCAGGGAATTGTTATGGCTAGGCTTATATAGCCTAGTACCAATCTATGAACATATGAACAAGAACTTCAGACTAATCTAGAGTCAAATTTTACATCAGCTCAGCATGTTAACAAATTAGCTGATGTTTTAAATAACATAGCATTGCTTGATAATAAACTACAACAACAAAAGTCCAAGAAAATGTGTAGGGATTATCAGGACTTTCCATCAGGGCACATTTTTATATGGCCATGAGTTCCCTTGAATGAAGGAGCCAATGACTGTGACCAGAGATAGATCGACGGTCAGTCCTGATAATGTGTATCATTCACTACGTGTTCACGAGAGAGTCAGCCTTGTCCCTCTACAGAGACTAGTACGGTTGTTATGGCAAATGAGCATGTCTTAACAGAACCAGGAAATGAGATCAGTGTCAATGTCAGCATGGCATCTATGGCAGACACTGTTCGGATGAGTGAACAGCCTACGACGAGCATGGGAGCCAGGCCTAAAGTCCAGGCATCAGTTTTCACTAAAAAAAAAAAAAGGTTTTCCAAGTTTCCCGGTCCCAGTGAGAAAGAAGAGTGAACACAGGAGTGTCCAATCAGCGCAGAGAGAGGTGAAGCGTCAGAAGATTACAGATTGACTGTTACTAAAGTTTGCAATGTTTTTAATATTTATAGTGTTGTTTTATCACAAGAACAACTTTGTATTTTAAACAAGGGACTTTCGTTTGGGCCTAGTAAGTCCTCTAGTCTTAATGAAGTGATTTTAGATTTAAATTTATTTGGTCGTAATCTTATTTTAAGGGATATGTTTGGAGCAGGGCATTCTCAAGGTACCAGTTTGAGACATCCTAGTGTTTTGTTCCAAATATGCATCCCATGGTATGTGCATTTCTTAAGACATGTGAACAGGATATTAGACAGTATTATCAAGAATTTCCATGCAATTTTAATAATTTAAATGCTTTAGAAAGACAGGTGCTGGTTGAACTTATGAATGATGTCTGTATAATTATAAAACCAGCTGACAACGGAGGGACTGTTATGGTCATGGATACAGGGTTATATGCTGAAGCATTAAAAGCTTTGGTCAATGATGCATCTACATATTTGTTTATCTCCTCTATTATGGTTAAACATATAATTGGCAAAGTAAGGACCACATTAAAGGTTTTAAAACAAGTAGACATTTTAGATGTGGATTTATATGATTTCTTTTATATAGAGCATCCAGTGGTTCCTCTTTTTAAGGCTTTGCCTAAAATGCATAAGAACATTTTACCCCAACCCATGAGGCCTATAGTTTCTGGCAGAGGGTGGGTGATGGAGCATATTTCCATGTGGGTTGAGAGTAAACTGAAATTACTATTACTACTGTTTCCTAGAATTTTAAAGGACAAAGGTCAATTTTTGAATAAATTGTATGATACTTGCTCAGGTTTAGATCTGAATGGTATTTTACTGGTAACTTTGGATATTAACAACTTATTTACAGTTATCAATAATGAATGTGGATTGATGGCTATTAGAGAGGTTCTTTACAGTAAAATAAAAATTATGATAACACTAATGTTTTAATCTTGGAAGCACTGGAATTGGTATTGGAAAATAATATTTTTCTATGTAATGGTGCCCATTATAGGCAAATACAGGGTGTAGCCATGGGCACACCCTGTGCCATCTCATGCACTAATTTGGTACTGGCCTTTTGGGAGAAACAAAACATTTTTAATAACCAATGGACAGTAACACTAAAGTATTATGCTAGATTTGTAGATGATATTTTTTTGTTGTGGGGGCATGACGTTGGTGAGCTGCTGAATTTTGTTATCTTTATGGAAAGCACTACCAGTTTTTTAAGGTTCAGTACCAATTTTAGTGAAGACACCATAGATTTTTTTGGATGTCACTTTAATTAAGAATTTTAATGGGAAACTGGATACGACCTTACAAAACTATGTTGGAGAAGCCACTGTATGGATTCTCACAGTATGCATCCTAAGCACATATTTCATAATATAGTTAGACAGGGATATAGGGTTTCACGACTTTGTACAAATACAGAAGCTTTTATTAAGTAATTGAATGTGCTACATGATCATTTGTCTGATAGGGGGTATCCCCAACATTTGTTAAATAAAAGGAAGGATGCAATAGCACATAATAGGAATGATAGTTGTAAACCATGGTATTCAGCAGGTAACAGAACTGTATCAGGGGCAGTAGCTAAAAATCATGGACAAACTGGCAAGCCCAGGATTATGTTGCATTACAGTAACAATATATACGGTGTTTGTGACATCATTGAACAAAACTGGAAAATTTTGATGAGTGGTGTAGGCTTGAGGGATAAAGTAGGTGATGAGCCTAGTTTTACTTTCAAGCATAATAGCAATCTAAAATATTTACTTTGTCATGAACCAGGTATGATAAATAAACAGAATGTATTAACATCTAAGAGGATAGGCACCTTTCCATGCAAACACTGTAAGGCTTGCCAGCAGATTAATAGTTGCAATTATTTCATACACCCTATTACCAGGAAAAAGTATACTTTTAAGTTTTATGCTGATTGTCATACAGAAAACCTGATTTATTTGACACAGTGTAAGTTTTGCCCAAGTTTTTATGTAGGCATCTTTTTTCTATCAGGTTAAAGGATTCACATAATGCTTTATATCAGCAGATAACACTTTTTCCTGATCATTCTTTTTTTTTTCTTTTTTGGTGTTATATATTGTAAGAATGAATAAAAGAGGGGGGAGATGTAGTAAACAAAACTGAATGCACTGAAGTACAATGGATCATAGAGCTAGCAGCAGACAGCCCACCAGGGCTAAATAGCTCTATTCCTTTAAATCCTGCACTAAAAAAGAGGTGGGTTAAACAATGTTTGTGATTGGTTGATTTGTGTTTGATTGATGAGTCCTAACTGAGCCTTTGCTGTTATTTAAAGCTGTTTTTTACGTATGGTTTTATTCAGTTGTCTGAAGAAGGGATCTACCCAAAAGCGCTCACGTCTGTTTATAATAAAATTCTGGATTATACTGGCTTGTGTGGACCCTGCTCCTTTTGTTTGCTGTTACACATTCTGAAGTGTTTGAGCAGAGTTCTTAAGGGAAGTAAGAGGTTTTTGTTTTTACAGTTGAGAGGTATGCGGGCCTGTATGAATCTTAAGGGCATCCTAGGTGGTCTTGATGGTCAACTATATGTTAGGAGATTTTTTATTTATGATCTTCCTTGTTCACTTATTATTGCTATCAGTAGTTACATTCAAGGGAAGCAGATGCAGTGGAGGAAGTGTAACATGTCATTCTACCTCTGCAGTCACTCAGACATGTCCCCACCCTTACCCTCTTTAGACCACGCCTCCCTTGCCTCACAATGTCACCAGTCTCCTCCAGTGATCATTGTGAGGAGATGGTCATGGTACTGCCCTCCCTCCTGGGATGACAAAACCCATCCCTTTCTGGGAAACACGCGAGCTACTAATTAAACCTGTGTCACCTGGGCCGTAGTCAGGTCTTTCTTCCACTTTGCCACCACAACTGCTGCATTAAGATGCATTGTTGAGTCAGCCCTCATACTATAGGTCCATTTTGCAATGTCAAGCTACATGTGGCTATTATAAAATATCAGGCTGAATAAGAAATATTATATAAACATGGACTATATAAAAAAACCCTGAAGCAGAACACATTAAATCAGTTCAATTTATTGTGATACAGAAGATTGTCAGTTAAGTTAGAATAATTTAGCACATTTTTTCCAAGGAACAAGCTCTCCTACCTGTCATATAAGGGTCTGATCTCCACACATTACTATTTTTTTAATATTTGAACTTCAAGGTCACACAATGCCACAGAAAGAGAAATAACTCTTCTCTAAACCTGGGCAGTCTCTGGCTTAGGAAATTATGTGGCTTTGGAATCTGAATGTTATAACAAAAGATATGGGGATGATCCTTCCCCACTTGAAGTATGCAAAGTGGCTTTCCCGCCTGACAACAAATTAATATTAAATTGCGCCATGAATGCTATAATAAACTTTTGTTTATGTTCTATTATGTCAAATGATATTTTGTGTGTATTTTATATCAAAGTACCAAGAGGGTTACAAAAAGAAATTCTTTATAGTGTGAACATTTTGTTTTTATACTTATCTTTCATTATGTTTCAAAATAAATTCACTCATAACAACAGAAAATAGTAAGTCTTATTTTGTTCCCATTCATATCAAGATTTTACATTTCATTGTTTTTCTGTTTGGTTCTGTCAGTTCACTGCATTCTGTTTCAGGTTTCAGCCAAGTATTTTTTTGTCTTGCAAAGCAGAACCACTACTGTTTTTGTTTTATACACAAAGACACACACACACACACACACACACACACACACACACACACACACACACACACACACACACACACATATGATTTTATGTTTATGTTTTGCATAAAAAATTCCTCAAAGAACTGACTCCTTTCCTAAAAAAACTCAAGATGGACTATGTTTTTATTCATTCTTTGCTCATACAAGCCACAAGGTATGTAGTTCTCCTACATACCATGTGGATTTTCTGGCTTGTTTTGTCCACCCTGCATGACAATCACAGTGAAAAAGAAGAGTAGCCATTCTGCTGAATATCAGATATAGTCCAGGACATCGGTTTCTTTAAAGCAGTTCTCCTATTTAATTCACATTCTTAAAAAAAATCTGGTGGTGCTGATACAGTGATATGAATTTTTAAAGCTACAGAAGGCCTGACAAATCTAAAGATTGTTTGCTTTATGTCCATTTTATATTGTGAGTTGCCTTCTCTCATCTTTAGCCACACTGAGCAGTGAGCAGGCAAATTGGAGAAACTGGTCATGATCAATGCCAGTTAGACTACAACTCTGCAGTGTTTTTCTGTATTAATCACTAACAGTTTAATGAGAAATTTCTGCTAGAAGGGACTATTTTAATCAGAAGACATCAGCTGGAAGGGATTTCTTTTAATCAGTAAACATGATACCTCTTAAGGTCCCTGTAGAGAAAATGAATACAATATAAAAAATGCGTCATCGGTATCTGGCCTCATTGTTAGCCTATACAATTACCAAGTTTATTCTTACAGTTTGAGGGAAGAGTGGGGGACAAGTATAACTTTCAGGCTTTATTTCTTGCATGAGTATTCAACTGTTTTTCTTTCATTATACTGAGAATGGCTATTGCTGATGGAGGCAATCTGTTTTAATTTTTCTTTTTTGCCGTTTTACTCAGTACCCTTGATCGATGACTCTTCTACCGTTAGTCATTTGGCTCTTTTGTTACAACAGAACAGGAGCACAGTATTCCTCCCTAGGCAAGAGCTCTGCACCCCATTCATTCCTGCCCAGGGTTCCCTATCAGTCCACTATTCTCCACTGAAAGTGGGATGGTAGGGAGTGGGCCAGCAGGACTAACCTGCCCTCCCCTTGTAGGAGTACCTCCCTTCCCCCTTTGCGGCTCCTTTGAGCCTGCTGTCACTACTTCCTGAGGGGAAACATGCAAAGGTATGCCAGTTTCTCCCCAGCTACATATGCAGAATTCACTAATGTCAGCATGTACTTAACTGGCTCAGAGCTTCACTAAGTGAACACCTAGTGCTGTTGCTAGTTATTATGCATGTGGCCAAAGCCACCCCCCCCCCCCCAAGATGGGCAAACCATCAGTGGCCACTTGCTCCCATCCGTTGCAGGCAGTTCCTACAAGTACTAGAGTCACTTAATGACGTCAGGTCACCTGCGGTACAGTGTGGGCTTTTCTCCCTTTACACCATGAAGCCTGCCATCTCATTGATTATTATCACTTTTTCTGCAAAGCAGGATCACTGGTTACTTCTTCACTTGACAAGCTCATACACTTGTTTATTACAAAGCAGGATCACTGGTTACTCCTTCACTTGACAGGCTCATACACTTGTTTATTACAAAGCAGGATCACTGGTTACTCCTTCACTTGACAGGCTCATACACTTGTTTATTACAAAGCAGGATCACTGGTTACTCCTTCACTTGACAGGCTCATACACTTGTTTATTACAAAGCAGGATCACTGGTTACTCCTTCACTTGACAGGCTCATACACTTGTTTATTACAAAGCAGGATCACTGGTTACTCCTTCACTTGACAGTCTCATACACTTGTTTAATACAAAGCAGGATCACTGGTTACTCCTTCACTTGACAGGCCCATACACTTGTTTATTACAAAGCAGGATCACTGGTTACTCCTTCACTTGACAGGCTCATACACTTGTTTATTACAAAGCAGGATCACTGGTTACTCCTTCACTTGACAGGCTCATACACTTGTTTATTACAAAGCAGGATCACTGGTTACTCCTTCACTTGACAGGCTCATACACTTGTTTATTACAAAGCAGGATCACTGGTTACTCCTTCACTTGACAGGCTCATACACTTGTTTATTACAAAGCAGGATCACTGGTTACTCCTTCACTGACAGGCTCATACACTTGTTTATTACAAAGCAGGATCACTGGTTACTCCTTCACTTGACAGGCTCATACACTTGTTTATTACAAAGCAGGATCACTGGTTACTCCTTCACTTGACAGGCTCATACACTTGTTTATTACAAAGCAGGATCACTGGTTACTCCTTCACTTGACAGGCTCATACACTTGTTTATTACAAAGCAGGATCACTGGTTACTCCTTCACTTGACAGGCTCATACACTTGTTTATTACAAAGCAGGATCACTGGTTACTCCTTTACTTGACAGGCTCATACACTTGTTTATTACAAAGCAGGATCACTGGTTACTCCTTCACTTGACAGGCTCATACACTTGTTTATTACAAAGCAGGATCACTGCTTACTCCTTCACTTGACAGGCTCATACACTTGTTTATTACAAAGCAGGATCACTGGTTACTCCTTCACTTGACAGGCTCATACACTTGTTTATTACAAAGCAGGATCACTGGTTACTCCTTCACTTGACAGGCTCATACACTTGTTTATTACAAAGTTATTTTTTTCTTTTGAAGAAAGAAATATTATCCAGCCAGTATGAAAGGCAAGTGGGTGACTATTTTGCTACCTTTGGAAATATTTGTGCACCTTAGCATAGAAAATGCATCACAAAGGTCTTTTTAACTTCATAAAGTGAGCAAATGTCTGCCATTATGATATACTCTGTTTATTCCTCATGTTTGTCAAACAACTTTCTACCGCTGTAGCCTAGATGTATGCTTTCTGGTAATACACTTTTCAAGTGTTCAGAAATTCACAGAATGTCTAGATTTTTGGCTGATATTTTTGCTCTGTTCCTTATAAAATTTGTGGTTTTCTGGCAAATTGTTGAGGATTTAAGTCACTAAATAGAGACAGACGTTTGAGTTTCAGACTTCATATCCTTCAGAAAAATGTGTGTTAATACTAAACATATTATTCTGTTAACTTCCTAAATTTATAAAAGCAATAATTAAAATATGTCATTCATTTTGGGCCTTCCCCATTTTTTTGGTTTTATCCAGAAGTCTTGCACTAAGAGGTTGAAAAGTATGTCTGTCATACATATTCTCATAAAGTATCCCAGACTGACTGAATTTTCTATAAGAACTGCATGGCTCTAAATGACCTCAGTTTGTAGTCAGCAAGGCAACACATAACAGACTAGACTTCAAACTCTTGATTCAGATATGGACGGACCAGAAATGTCAGTAATTTAACAGAGCTATGTAATTCTACCTACCTGTCAACCTTCAGATGTAGTAATACATACCTGTCAACATGCAAACACTGATCAAATGTAGAAAGGTCATTGAAAAGTAGGTACATCAAGCCAAAAATGTGGTTATCTAATTAACATAAAATTTGAATAGGAAATATCACATAACTCTTCTCATTTTAAAGAGGAATTGTGGAATGCTTCTCATAAACATTTAAAAATAGAGAGTAACAAAAATGATGTAAAAATATAAACACGTTATTAAACAGACAGTGTCAAATCTGCAGACATCGATGAACTGCATTGCAACATTGTATCACACAAGCTCATTTATTTTTGCAACTAAATTTATTTTTGCAACTAAAAAAGAGAGAGATGTAAGATGTGTGTCCTCTTTCTCTAACTTATTGGTGCCAATAGCATGTTGGTCATGTGCTGTGGTTTTCTGTATACTAAACAGCTTCAAAAATCACACCTGATGAGGGGGATTCAGAAAATTGTTTTAAGGGGTAACTCAAGTCTAAAAATAGAGGCATAAGTAAATAAATAAATAAATAAATAAATAAATAAAAGGGTACATCATGTGCAGGGGTAACTCACGAATGAAAATAGTTACATTCTTCCAAAATAGTGACAGCTGAAATGTATGCTCTGCTGTTTTGCTCATCTACTAATTGACATTGCTGGATTCTTTTTCAAAATATACACATTTAAGGTGTACATTTGGCTTTGAAATTACACATTAGCATTGCTTATGAACAACATGATCTGAAGAAAAGAGGCCCATTCTGTCTAACAGAGTCAGTGTCATAAGCATTAGGAGTACTTGTCAGATAAATCTTCTGCAGGCTGCTTAGAACTATTCCCCTTTCCCCATCATGCACTGGGAATGCAACGTCTCTCCAGATCTTCTTTGCCACGCTTTGTTAAAGTGGAGGGAAATGATAGCAGGCTTCTTTTTTTTTTTTTTTTTTTTTTTATATAAATTAAAATCGCTTAGTAATTATTTTTTTCTTATGTCAAGCATTTATTCCTGATATTCAGTCATCTTCCCTCAAACATCTGCCCTTCTTTCTTCAGTTAAACTGTCATTACCTGCATTTTTTTCTTTTATTTTGAGCTTAACCCCTTTCTATTTATTGCAAGACATCAAAAGTCTTTTTTTTTCCACATTGGGTTTGAGGTGAGAACATCCAAGCTTCTGGAAGACCATAATCCTCAAATTAGCTTGCTGCTTTGTCAAGGACTTGAATCATCCCACAACTCCAAGGCAGAAAAAAATCCTCAAAATACATTCAGTGAAGTCTTATTCTTCTGTGAATCCATTTAGCTTTCATGCTCCTCTCCAGTTTCAGTCCCAAAATCCTCAAAAACTTCTCCTCCTTCTCCCTGACCAGCATTTTTGTCCTCCTCCTCCAGTTCTAAAGTCAAGAAGAAGCATTACCATTCTATTTCTTTCCAGGATTTTTACAACATCTTGACTAAGACAACCTGTTGCAACAAATGTGGTGAAAGCTACACATAATTAAATTACCAGCATTAGTATTAGTGCAGATATGTAGTAAATTCCTCGATACACCACCACGGCTAAACTGTTAAAATGTCTTTTATGCAACCAATTAAAACTAACCCAGACTGACAAGTAAAATAAAATACAATGCTGGAGAGCTTTTGAGTTCAGTTCTGATAAGTGCTTTCAGCTAGGATAGCCTTCATCAGATCGTAGTTCCCCTTATGCTGTCTCTTTAGATTAAAACCTAAATCAACCAATGATAAATTGTTATTTAGTCCACACCTTCATATCCTCCAATAGGAAGTTAAGCCAATCACCAGCCTAATAACAGTCAGGCCTCTTCTGACGAGCTAAGAGAGAGCCTTCGATTCTTCAATATTGGTTTAACCGGAACTAAGTTGTTTAAGTCAGGAAAACGATCAGCTCTCATATTATTTATACAGCTATCCAGCTAATCTCACAAATTTCAGTCCTATTATTGACATCACCTTGCATAGACGACTAGAATACACATTCGATGGCCTTGAACTTAAAAATATGTGTAGGATTACGCGAGATGTGAAGTGCAAGTGCATTTTTGGGATTTAGATTCTTTATATCTCTATTACGCCATAGGATCTTGTCCTTTAGACATTGATCCATTTTGCCAATGTAGTAAGCATTACACTGGCAACAGGAAGCAAGATAGATCAGATGTTTACTATTGCAATCAGCAAAAACATTGAATTTATGGCACTTACTGGTGACAGGATGTATAAAGGTATTGCTACCATCAACGGATGCACATGCTTTACATATATTGCATCTAAACGTAACTCTTTCTATCAGATGATTGTCTATGGTCAAAGCAATCCTTGTTGCAAAGCAGTCTTTTGATGTTCTTTTTATTCTTAAATGTAAACCTTGGGCTGTTCCCCATGATATCCCTTATCTTGTCATTTTCAGTTGCTATAGGCCAGCATCTCCTTATAATGTCACGTACCTCTTTGCTATCAGTACTGTCAGTTATGGTCCAATTCACTTGATTCTTACTTCTCTTCCCTCTTTCCTCAACTACATTATATCCTGAGGGTCCCTTAATGGTAAAATAAGGCTGTCCTGTCTTAATTCTTAAACCTTTAACATCAGTTCTTATCGTTAAATCTCTATCTTTGCACTGTCTTTCCTTAAGATTGTCTTGTAGTCTTGTATAGTCCATGTCGAAGTCATCATCATTAGTGCAAAAAATAAAAATTCTTAGTGCTTGATTTTACATAATATTATTGAAAAGATGGCCAGGGTGCATGCTATTGCGATGTAAGTAATTGTTCCTCCAGGTGATTTTTCTATATAAATTCATCCTCAAACCAACATGCTGTTGCAAAATAATTCTAACATCCAAAAAGTCAATTTCTTCCCTTGAGTAATTGACTTTAAATTCTAAAAAAAATTGGTACTGGAATTTAAGTAATCAGTAAAAGATGCCAGCTGGTCCATATCACTTTTCCACAAAATAAAAATGTCGTCTAGAAAACGACCATATTAAAGCAGATGTCGATGCCAAGGATTTGAGTCACTCACTACCTTCTCTTTTTCCCAATATGCAAGCACTAGATTGGTGGTTGGGAGGTAGCCATGGGCCAGTGTCCAGTAAGGGGAGAATGCTAAAAGTGATTTGTTGCAGTTTTTTAAATGCTCTACACTTATTTTGTATGCATTGCAGTAGCAGTATTACTTACTGCAATAGTCACTGTTATGTGTGTTTTCTTTGATGGAATTTATTTCCTAATTGAAGCAGTCAAGACAGAGCTTCTGCTGGTATGCTGAAACTTATTTTTATGTGAAACTCTGACCCAAGCATGATGTCACATTAGGTTAACAGTGCTAAAGTAGAGGTGGAAATATTGAAGCATGGCAGGCTTTTTCAGAAACTTGCTCTTATTTTTTCCTGGGCTTCAACTGTGACAAAATAAAATACTGTAAATGTACTCACATTCAGTTGTGTAATACAATCAGTACAGCACTGGGTGTTTTACTGTTTTAAATGGCACTACTTTTCAAAGAGTTACCGTAAAGTTTGTACAGTGGTGAAATACGTTTATTCTGTTTGAGGTACTGCTGGCAGTATCATGCTTGTTGCAATTCATTTTTAAAAATTACGTGAAAGGGGTGTTTGTTTTTGTAGGGGTTCAACCTGCACCATGGGCCAGTACTATGAACCAGCTCGCCACCCTTCACTCTTCAAGTGAACAGCAAAAAAAAAAAAAGTACATCACTGTAATAAGCTGATGGAAACATTGTAAGCAATCAGCTTATTACAGTTAAATCTACACCAGATGGCCAGATGCGCAACATCCCCCCTCCTGCTCCAGCCATTCAGGTCCCATTTCTATGCCCTGCCCTCAACCCTCCTATCACATAATTTCTTCTTTTAAACTGTAGCAAACAGTTGCTACAGTTTATAACCCTACTACAGCACTCAGGCTTTAGTTTTTTTTTTTTCACTTTTAAACTGTAGCAAACTGCTTGTAAGCAGTTGTCACAGTTTAGATCACACACAGAGTGCTACAGTGCTCAGGTTTGACTGTAGATACAATATCAGGTTTTAAAAGCCAGTATTGCATTAAAGAAAGATGAGGATCAGTTGATCATGCTGCCTAACCCTTTGTGTCTGGGGCATTTGCCCCTCTTGCTGTGCACTAGGTACACTGCAGTTGCCCATTTATGCATTGTCTTCAGGCATCTGTGTTTGTTGTGTTGTACACACTTCTCAACTTTCCAGAATATTTGACTGGGTTTTCACATGCACAAACACACACAACTTTAACACAATACTGTTGCATACTTAGTGCATGACTTTGTGCACAAATCTCAGTCAGTCTCCATGATCTGCTGACACTATCATCATTCCACCATCTCTCTCTCTCTCTCTCTCTCTCTCTCTCTCACCCTCCACATAATTTCAGAAATAAAGCTTTGTTCCCTCCTAAATTGTCCTACATATCTATCCTACATTTTCATACTATATATTCTTCAGATTAAAAACTCAGCCATTGGGGATGCACAAGCCAGTGCATTTCTTCGTGCCGGTCTCAAGCCCGGATAAATGGGGAGGGTTGTGTCAGGAAGGGCATCCGGTGTAAAATGTTGCCAAATCATACATGTGGACAACAGTACAGATATACATACTGGATCGGTCGAGGCCCGGGTTAACAACGACCGCCACCATTACTTTGGCCAACAGGCTGCTGGCAGAAATTGGGCTACTGTTGGCTGAAGGAGGAGAAGAAGGGGAAGGCATGCCCAAAGGCAGGTAAAGGCTAGGACTATGGTAGTGAGGGTCGGAACTTTAAATGTTGGCAGTATGACTGGTATAGGGAGAGAGCTAGCTGATATGATGGACAGAAGGAAGGTTGATGTATTGTGTGTGCAATAGACCAGATGGAAGGGGAGCAAGGCTAGGTGTATCGGAGGTGGGTTCAAATTGTTCTATCATGGCGTGGATGGGAGGAGAAATGGCATAGGTGTTATCCTGAAGGAACAGTATGCTAAGAGTGTTTTGGAGGTGAAAAGAGTGTCAGATAGAGTAATGTTTATGAAGCTGGAAATTGATGGTGTAATGATGAATGTTGTTAGTGCATATGCTCCACAAGTTGGGTGTGCGATGGATGAGAAAGAAAGATTTTGGAGTGAGTTGGATGAAGTGGTGCTGACTGTACCCAAGGGTGAGAGAGTGGTGAATGGAGCAGATTTTCAATGGGCATGTTGGTGAAGGGAACAGAGGGGATGCGGAAGTGATGGGTAGGTATGGTGTTAAGCAAAGGAATGCAGAAGGTCAGATGGTAGTGGATTTTGCAAAAAAGGATGGACATGGCTGTGGTGAATACGTATTTTAACAAAAGGCAGGAGCATAGGGTGACATACAACAGTGGAGGAAGATGCACACAGATGGATTATATCTTATGTAGAAGGGCCAGTCTGAAGGAGATTGGAGACTGTAAAGTGGTGGCAGGGGAAACTGTAGTTATGCAGCATAAGATGGTGGTTTGTAGGATAACATTGGTGATCAAAAAGAGGAGGAGTTGTGTGAGGGCAGCACCAAGGATCAAATGGTGGAAACTGAAAAAAGGGTAATTGTGAGGTGGAGTTCAGGGAAGAGTTAAGACAGGCACTGGGTGGCAGTGAAGAGTTACCGAATAGCTGGGTAACTACAGCAGAACTAGTAAGGGAGATGGTTAGAAAGGTGCTTGGTGTGACATCTGGAAAGAGGAAGGAGGACAAGGAAACCTGGTGGTGGAATGAGGAAGTACAGGAGAGTATACAGAGAAAGAGGTTGGCGAAAAAGAAGTGGGATTGTCAGAGAGATGAAGAAAGTAGACAAGGGTATAAGGAGATGAGGTGCATGGCAAAGAGAGAGGTGGCGAAGGCTAAGGATAAGGCGTATGAAGAGTTGTATGAAAGGTTAGACACTAAGGAGGGAGAAAAGGACCTGTACCGATTGGCTAGACAGAGGGACCGAGCTACTAAATATGTGCAGCAGGTAAGAGTGATAAAGCATAATGAGGGAAATGTACTCACAAACGAGGAAAGTGTGTTGAGCAGATGGAAAGAGTACTTTGAGGGGCTGATGAATGAAGAGAATGAGAGGGAGAGAAGGTTGGATGATGTGTGGATAGTGAATCATGCAGTGCAGTGGATTAGCAAGGAGGAAGCAAGGATAGCTATGAAGAGGATGAAGAATGGAAAGGCTGTTGGTCCAGATGACATATCTGTGGAAGCATGGAGGTGTTTAGGTAAAATGGCAGTGGAGTTTTTAACTAGATTGTTTAATGAAATCTTGGAAAGTGAGAGGATGCCTGAGGAATGGAGAAAAAGTGTTTTGGTACCGATTTTTAAGAATAAGGGTGATGTGCAGAGCTGTAGTACCTACAGAGGGATTAAATTGATCAGTCACAGCATGAAGTTATGGAAAAGGTAGTGGAAGGTAGGTTAAGAAGGGACATGATTAGTGATCAACAGTATGGTTTTATGCCGGGAAAGAGCACTACAGATGCGTTGTTTGTTCTGAGAGTGTTGTTGGAGAAGTACAGAGAAGGTCAGAAGGAGTTGCATTGTGTCTTTGTTGACTTAGAAGGCCTATGACAGGGTGCCTAGAGAGGGGTTGTGGTATTGTATGAGGAAGTCGGGAGAGTCAGAGAAATATGTAAGAGTGGTACAGGATATGTACGAGGGTAGTGTGACAGTGGTGAGGTCTGCAGTGGGAATGATGAATGCGTTTAAGGTGGAGGTGGGATTACATCAAGGATCAGCTCTGAGCCCTTTCTTATTTACAAAGGTGATGGACAGGTTGACAGATGAGATTAGACAGGAGTCCCTGTGGACTATGATGTTTGCAGATGGCATTGCGATCTATAGTGAGATTAGGGAACAGGTGGAGGAGACCCTAGAGAGGTGGAGATATGCTCTAGAAAGAAGAAGAATGAAGGTCAGCAGGACTAAGACAGAATATGTCTGTGTAAATGAGAGGGAGGATAGAGGACTGGTGAGGATGCAGGGAGTAGAGGTGGTGAAGGTGGATGAGCTTAAATACTTGGGATAAATGGTTCAGAGTAATGGTGAGTGTGGAAGAGAGGTGAAGAAGAGAGTACAGGCAGGATGGAGTGGGTGGAGAAGAGTGTCAGGAGTGATTTGTGACAGACGGGTACCAGTAAGAGTGAAAAGGAAGGTCTACAAGAGGGTAGTGAAACCAGCTATGTTATATGGGTTGGATACACTGGCATTGACAAAAAGGTATGCGTCAGAGCTGGACGTGGCAGAGTTAAAGATGTTAAGATTTGCCCTGGGTGTGACAAGGGTGGACAGGATTAGGAATAAGTATATTAGAGGGTCAGCCCAGGTTGGAAGGTTTGGAGACAAAGCCAGAGGGGCAAGATTATGTTGGTTTGGACGTGTGCTGAGGAAGGATGCAGAGTATATTGGGAAAAAGATGCTAAGGATGAAGCTGCCAGGTAAGAGGAAAAGAGAAAGGCCTAAGATAAGGTTTATGGATGTGGTGAGAGAGGACATGCAGGTGGTTGGTGTGACAGAGCAAGATGCAGAGGACAGGAAGAAATGGAAACAGATGATCCGCTG
This sequence comes from Protopterus annectens, assembly GCF_019279795.1. Taxonomy (NCBI): domain Eukaryota; kingdom Metazoa; phylum Chordata; order Ceratodontiformes; family Protopteridae; genus Protopterus; species Protopterus annectens. Next base: position 650,335,124 of record NC_056749.1, on the reverse strand, counting down.
TGGCAACCCCTAATGGGATCAGCCAAAAGAAGATTTTTCTCAGATTAAAAAAAAAAACAGTTCATCTTACATATAGAATAACTAAAATAATGCACCAGATTTCATTATTTTGCCCAAGAGAAACTGCGTGCATGTGTAACAATCTGTGTCACATCTTCTGTATGGATCATTAGAGTATTCATTCCTAATTTTATATTAATAGCTAAGTTTCAAACAGATTCATACCATTCACTAACTTCCTCTCTACATTCCAAATAAAAACATTTTACCCAACGACACACTACCCACACCTCTCAACTGTCCTTGATTTTTAGGAATGTCCTTGGCTTTGAGTCAAATGTTAGTTCTGTCCCTCTTAATCCCTGCTAAAGCTGGTAATTTTTGGAGAAAGGTGGTGAATTACCTTTAATAAATAATGACAATAATTAGACTTTTAGACTCCTTTTACTTCAGAAAATGTATATTCACCTTCTCTCGTTCTATCACTGTCTCAAGTTACTAGTACTTGTTGTTGTTTGTCTTTTGGCTTTTCCCGGTTAGGGGTCGCCACAGCGGAACTCCGGTCCGCTAATGATTGGCAGTAGATTTTCATGAATGCTGAGGTGTCAACCCGACGTTCAACCTTCAACGAAGGCACGTCTGTTTAAGCATGTCTTTTGAACACCCACCCAACCGTGGGGAGGACATGCAGACTCCACACAGAAGGTACTCCCCGCACTCCAGCCGAGAATCAAACGGGAGAACCTCTTGCTGTGAGGCAACAACACTACCACTGCACTACAGCAGATATACTTTAAAAGTGTCCCTGATTGTTCCTGGATATTTCTGGATTTGTCAGTGAGTCTGTTGAGATTTGTCCCTGATTGATTGATAGCAATGATACTGCCACTCAAACATAAAACAAAACAGACACTGCACTGCTGTGAATCAATAGTTATAACAGTAAGTATGACCACACAATGAAAGCAATGCAGTCACCAGTTTAAGAAATATATATATTTATTTCAGTTTAATAGTCAGCCACAAAATAATTTCATTATATTCTAGCAGAACTCATACTGTATGTCATTTCCCAAATGCCTTTCACTATGGTATGGTGGAGGGTACACACTCTCATCAACATCAAAATCTCTGTCATATGAACTTCCTTCTGAACTCAAATAAGGGTAGTCCTTATAATGATTTAGAATTTTAACATCAGAAGTTAAAACAGTAATGCAGACATCACTGCAATGACTCTGAAAAACACCCCAGTCCTCAGAATTGCTTACAATGATTGAGTGATTTGATGAATTGTACTGACACCTTTAGTGAAATGCCTACCATGACATCAAAAGTCATGGAGGCAGGGCATCACACAATGAAAAATTAGAGAAGAAAAGGTAAAAATGATTTCAGATCATGAAACTATTATAGTGAGACCACAGAAGAGACACTGTAACAATAAAACAACCATGAAGTCAAAAACAGTGACAAATCCCTTTAAAATGGCACAAAGACTTTAAGCAGCACGTGGAAGCCCTAGTGTGAGAGGTGTAAGTCATGCCTAGTAAAACAGGAAGTCTAATCTACCATCTCACTCCAGCCTGGCAGGCTGGCACATACTGGATTCCCTCAGAATCACAACTATTCACCAAGCCAGTTTTCTTGTCTTGGAATCTAGGCATCATTCCTGGTAAAGGCAAGATACAACTCTAGATAAGTGTCTTTCGTGACTCAAACACATACATAGCAAGTTCCATCATGTCTCTCTGCATGTCCTTTTGTGTGGTGTGCTTCAAATCATTCACTTCCACATGGGCCACTCTAGGTCATCATCATATCTGTCTAGTTTAAGGGACCTTAGGGCCCTTGTGGCATCATGGATCCTGGCACAGGACAATCAGCTTACAGTTACTTTATTAGTGCTTAATCTGATGAGTGTGGCATCTGTGTGCATAACTGTAAAATCACCTGTGACTAAAATATCTATTTGTGTGGAAGCAGACATAGTGTGTCTGATGGGCTTAGGCCTGGTTTTCTGGTGACTCTCGGGTGAGGTATATGAATTCAAGAACCAATCCAGACTACACGAAAAAACAACAGTTCTGGAAGACCACACACAGGAAAATGGCACCAATAAAAATGACTATTTTATTGAATGCTTTCATCTGTGTATAACAAATGACTTCTTCAGAATGGTATTACAAACAGCAAACGCAGTACCTTATCTCAGGTGGACTCTATCCCCCCAGGACAATGTAACATATTATCAGGGGCTCCAGGAGAAGCTGGACTTTCTCAGTTAAATATGGTGAACAGGGGCTCTCCAAATGTTCACGAACTTAATCTGAATGGCTGGCTTAATAAGGATTTGGTATTCAACTCTAGCCCCTCTAATGAGGTACAGACTTTTAACCAGTCCTTGCAGTTGTTTGAAATCATATTATTAAAGTGCTGTAAATTATAACTGGAGAATAGTTATTTAATTAAAAGCATAAAAGTCAAGAGGGTACCGAAGGGCCTTAGGTACTGGAAATTCCCCAATGACATCACAGTAGTCTCCCCATTATACTGTGAATTAACTGAGTTATTTGACAAACAGGGGTGTGAGTTAATGGACATCCTTGTGAAGCACAACTTAGTAGCTATTGACTGCCTTCTTTTTGAACTTACTGAATCGGATAGGGTATTACGTGAAGATTTATTTTTGATGGCTCTTTTTTGAACTACAAAAATGTGTATGATAAGGTGGATAGGATTACTAATGATGTCAGGTCACGTAAAGAGAAAAAATTTGAAAGAGAGCGATAAGCCTATGTGGCTGGAGTAGCCTATCCTAAACCATTTTCTCATTCCTTGTCACAGCCAACTACAGTTGTGAGCAATGAGGAGCCAATTGTTGACGAAGGGGAGGTTTCTTATACACCATCCAGCCAGGTCACTTTAGGGTGGGACCAACCAAGAGGAGATCAGAGAGGATACGAAACCAGACATGGACAGTGAATTACAGGCCTCAGTGGAATTACAGGAATTCAGGACAACACCACAATTTGAAATACCACCCCAGGAGACAGAATATGAGCAGAATTAAATTTATATGAAAGAGAACTGTGTAATGATTTGCGCGAGGTAAATAACATTCCTATATGCATTTATAACAGGACTGGTGACTTTTTTGTTTATAACAATTCGTCACTTGCTTTGGATGAAAGTGCTGCTGAACTTTTCAGTAAGGGATTTAACTTTGTCCCTGCTTGCCATTCTAAAATTGTGGACATGGTTTTGGACCTTAAATTGTATGTTAGAAATTTGAATTTTAAATTGCTATTTAATAACATGAACCACAATGTTGTAGTTTGTCCTTTAAGGAAAAAAACTTTATTTAATCCACTATTGATGAACTGTTTGCTACTGTTTGAAAAAATGTGCGAGTTTAATTTTAGGGTTATGGTTAACCCATCCAATTGTGGTTTTGTGGATAACATGTGTGACCAGGAGAGAATTCTTCTACAGCGTTTTTGTAGGCATAAGACCTTAAGGGTAATGAATCCAGACAAAGGGGGGTGGGGTAGTTATAATTAAAAAAGAAGACTACGTCAGCAGAATAAATGTATTTTTATTAGATTCTGAGTATATGAAGAAGCTTCTATTAACATGGTAAACATCTCTTACAAAAAGGTAGATTTACTTATTAAAGATATGGAAGATCAGGGACAGCTAGACCATGCTGCAGTTGAATTTTTACAAGCTAAGTTCCCTAAAGTGCCAAGTTTCTTCAGAATTCCGAAGATGCTTAAAAACAAACAGGACCCCCCTATGAGACCGTTTGTTAGTGCGCCAAGGTCTAAAATTCATTCTTTAGGTAGATACATTGACACTGTACTTAAAGATGTTTTAAAAGAGGATGGGCATATTTGTGTTGACTCTTGGCACTTTTTGGAATTCCAAGACAAAGCTATTTTCATTACAGTGGACTTAGTCAATTTATATAACGTAGAAAAAAAGCAAAGGCAAGGCTTCAGTTTCTTCAGCCAACACAGCTGTTTATTAACACAAGCGCTTTCACTAAATGCTTCTTCAGGTGTATCTACATTGTTGCTAAAACACCCATTTTATACTATCATCACAAATCACATGACAAAACCATTTAATTATTTAAAGAAAAATGCTTCTAAAAACATATAAAAAAGTATGCATTTAAAAATATGTACCATCAAATGCAAATACAGAAAAATATGTACACATATAACACATTTAAAAACATAGCCTATGCAATGATCTATTTTTTAAAATGGGTCTCATTGGCACATGGTCATTTAAGCCATGTCCTACATCAGCCCTCAACCTCACAATCCAGTTTGCCTCTAACTCTTCCGTTCTAGCTCTGATATCACCCCCCCTCTTATTCTCATAACATCTGCCTAAGACCATAAATTTAAAACTGTGTCTTTCACTTGTCTCAGACACATGCTTTGCAAGGGCATTAAATATGCTTTTCTTTTTAATATGATATATATGCTCTCTTATGCTATCTTTGAGCAATCTGTCAGTTTTACCAACATAGAATTTATTACATAACAGGCATGTAGTCAGATATACCACATGGGGGTACTACAAGTTGCATTAATGCTCAAATGAAAGACCTCATGAGAATCTGGATGTTCAAATTCTGTTCCTACATCTATATATTCACAATACTGACATATCTTACATGGTTTAATCCCTCTATCTTTAGAATGCCCTATCTGATCTCTCGGTGTACACAGTCTCCTTTTCCGTGACTTTTGTTCTTAAATGTAAACTGAGGATGTGGGTCCAGAAACGTACTCATTTGCCTATCTGTGGTCAAGAGATTCCAATGAGTATTAATAATATTGGTATATTTTCTTACGTCTCTTGAATAACTAACACACATTCTAAGCTTACGATTATTATATATTTTATTAGCCCCAGAGTTTCATTTGAGTGTTAATGTAACTTATAGTACCCCCCATGTGGTATATCTGGCTATGTGCCTGTTATGTAATAAATTCTATGTTGGTAAAACCGATAGATTGCTCAAAGATAGAATAAGAGAGCATATATATCATATTAAAAAGCAAAGCATACTTAATGCCCTTGCAAAGCATGTGTCTGAGACAAGTGAAAGACATAGTTTTAAATTTATGGTCTTAGGCAGATGTTATGAGAATAAGAGGGGGGTGATATCAGAGGTAGAATGGAAGAGTTAGAGGCAAATTGAATTGTGAGGTCGAGGGCTGATGTAGGACATGGCTTAAATGACCATGTGCCAATGACACCCTTTTTGAAAAATAGACCATTGCGTAGGTGATGTTTTTAAATATGTTATATGTGTACATATTTTTCTGTATTTGCATTTGATGGTACATATTTTTAAATGTATACATTTTTTTATATGTTTTTAGAAGCATTTTTCTTTAAATAGTTAAATGGTTTTGTCATGTGATTTGTGATGATAGTATAAAATAGGTGTTTTAGCAACGATGTAGATACACCTGAAGAAGCATTTAGTGAAAGCGCTTGTGTTAATAAACAGCTGTGTTGGCTGAAGAAACTGGAGCCTTGCCTTTGCTTTTTTTCTGCATTTACTCTTGGACCTTTGGTGGCTTACTGCAGAGGCACCTGGATTTTGTTGGTTTTGTTTTTCATTTTCAATTTATATAACGTGATACCCCACACCTTAGGAATTAAATAGTTTCAGGAGTTTATCTTTGATTCACACTTGTTTAAGAATGAAGAAATAGATATATGTTGGTTAACTTCATGGAAATAATTTTACGTAACAATTAAGTTTTTTTGAAGGCCAATATTTCCTACATAAAACAGGGGTAGTTATGAGGGCGGTATTTGCCCCCATATTTGCTAACATCATTATGATAATGTGAGAAAGAAAATTTTTATTTCCATGTCAGTATAGAGGTAGTTGGAATTTTTATATACGCTACTGTGATGGCCTGTTCTTAGTTTGGGCAGGAGATATGTCGGAAATTGATAATTTTGTTACTTTTTTAAATGAAACAACTTCATTTCTTAAGTTTACTTACACCTATAACAACGAGATTATAAACTATTTGGATGTAGAAGTTAAGAAAGATTTTTCATACATACAATATTCCAGCAATATATACAGGAAACCGACTTACTGCAATAGTCTTTTACATTTTAACATTCGCCATCCAGATCACGTAAAAAAAAGGGATAGTAAATGGCCAGTTTGTCAGAACAGCACATATGGTCACAGAAGAAGGGGAATTTAATAGACAATGTGATATTTTAACAGAGACGTTCCAATCTAGGGAATATCCATTGGATAAATTAAAAAAGTGGAACATGAAATTAAATGGAAGAGAGAAAAAAGTATTATTTCGCCATTACTGAGGAAAAAAGGGAATTCTATTTCAGCTAGTTTGTATAGGAAATGGAATGGAAAAGGTAATGACTATCATTGTTCCTTTGTTACCACATTTTCTGTTGACCATAAATTAATTCAGGGGATTTTGTTTAGGAACTGACAGATTTTTTTGTGGTCAAGACGGTCAGGTGGAAAAAATAGGAAACAGGCCAAATATAGTATATAGAAGGGGTCTCACCATCAAAAATATGTTAGAAGGTAGTGAATATAACAGTTTTGATAGGAAAAAAGGTGGGACTAGGAGATGTGGTTTTTGTTCGCAATGCTCCTATGTTTTGAACAATGTGAGTATTAGGATTAACAAATTCATTATTAGACCTAATGGCCTTTTTACTTGTGACTCTATAGGAGTTGTTTATGCTGCTGTCTGTTCTTCTAGTTTTTGTTTTTACATAGGGAAAACCCAAAGAAAGCTTAGGGACAGAGTATATGAGCATATTAGGGACATTAAAAATAAAAATAAAAACAATGCTTTGTATAAACACTTGGAAAAATTCCTGACACATAATTTTAAATTTATAGTAGTGGAAGGACAGTAAGGGGATTTATCAGGTGGTCCTTGGGCTGCTACTTTAGAAGTTAAAGAGCTTTGTTGGCAAATAAAACTAAATGCACATGTACTTCCAGACTTAAACGACAATATTTGTATAACAAGCCTTCTTAGATTGCATTCTTACTTGATTTAAATAAATGTTGGGGGGAAAATATTTAATTGATATAGTTAATGGAATGATTATTTTATTAATTATGTCATTTTATTAGTTAGGTAGCATCACATGCTTTGGTTTTGATAATTTTTAAACTGTGTTTGCTGTTTGTAATACCATTCTGAAGAAGTCATTTGTTATACACAGACGAAAGCGTTCAGTAAAATAGTCATTTTTATTGGTGCCATTTTCCTGTGTGTGGGTCTTCCAGAAGTGATGTTTTTTCATGAGGTATATGAATTTGCAGAATGTGTGAGCAGTGAAAGACTAGGTGTTGCCTTGTGTGCTGGAGCCAGGGATGTTTTAGCATGCATTCTAGAAGACTCTAGCACATTTTTCTTTAGTGCCTTAGCATAAGTTGTGTGCCTACTGGTCTGCTGTGATTGATGTAGTGTTGTGGATGCACAATGCTTATCAATAATGGGATCATGCAAGAGATTTGCTTCCATGTTTCTTAAATACCTAACATTTCTTGCTTCATATGGTAGAAAAATTGAACACAGTAAGCATAATGTAGTTACTTCATGGCCTTTGAACTCCTGTTTCAATTTGACTGGCCACAGAATGGGTGAGAGTAGACTGTTGAACTAGGTTGCTAAAGACATGGAGAGCAAGTGATAGAACTCGGGGGCTGGATGGGGACTATTATAGTCAATCCTGAAAATTTATGATGAAGTATTAGGGTGATACTCTGAAGTGAGATTTGATGTAATTTACTGCAATTGCCAGGTTGTGTAAAAATTCTTGTACTCTAAGTGTGCGAACTGAATACTATTGTCTGACACAGCTTATTATGTTATACCATGCCTTATGAGTATTGGTTTGAGTGTATTAAATCACTGATGTGTCTACAGAAATGTTACACTGCATGATACCTGGATATTTAAAACAGCAATCAACACAGAGTATAAAGCTAAGGTCATTATATACTAATAGTGTAATTCATAGCTTTAACAATGCTAGTATTGTAAGTTCAATCATTCTAATTTTGATTCTTAGTGACACAGATATCACAGTCTTGTACCATCTTTTCTATATCCGTTATTACATTCGGCTAATATATTTCTTTTTGCACTTACATTTTCAGAAGCGATTCTTCTGCTTTCATCTTCATTTGTCTTCTCGGTTGTCATGGAACGACTTTCAATTACATTTATCCAAACCCTAGCTTGAAAGGAAAGAAAACTGTTCCATACACCACTCAATGACATATCTGTTGAGCTAAAGATATGTTCTCTCCCTGAAGTGTATCCTTCCCCATTCTGGTGAGGAAATGACCAGCCCCACCTTTGGAGGAATATTAGTAACTCAGTCCATTTAACCTATTGATGAGATTTCCACAGGAAGGCAATATTAGCACCCATTAATGGGTGGGATTTGAGAGGTGAGGGATGCATCCGGATGATAACAGCCCTGAAGATCCACTAATTATAACTTGTTCAATAAAGAAAAACTCTCAAGTACGCACTACTGGTACTTGTGTCCACTCTAATAATAAACTGGTTATTATGCAATGGCTTTCCATTAATATTCAAAAACAAGCATGTTGATTGGTCAGCCCAGTCAGTGTGCCTGTTGTAAATCGAAGCATATACCAATGGAAAAATGTCTGGTCGCCCGGACTTTTTTCCATTAATATATGCAACAAATAATTTACTTTTATTTCATTTTTTTTAATAAGCTGATAAAACTGGAGACTAAAATGAACAACAGCGACAGAACAGAGAAAAATAAAAGGATAACCAGGTATATTATATAAAATTTAATAAACGTACCTGATTATGCTTTCATTTCCTCTGTCCCGTATCGCCTGTATATTACAATCCTCCCGGTTTGTTTGTTTGTTTCTTTTTTTGTTTTTAATTTAAAAAAAAGCAATGGAAATATTCCTTTCTGTGTTGCTTCTTCACACAGCACTGGTGTAAAGCAAAAGTATAGGAATGCAAGTCTCTTAGGCATGTGCAGCGCATCAGCAGCGCTCCAGGATATCAAAGGAAAAGCAGAAAACCACCATGGTGTCATTATACAAAGACATTATTTAAGCAAAGTAATTTTTTCTTAAATAATGTCATTGTATAATAGCATTAACCAACTTCGTGGTGTGGTATATTGAAAATTTACCCACGGTTGCCTTTGTTTAATCACTCGGCCTTGATTAAACCACACCGACCATGGGTAAATCTTCAATATACCACACCAGAAGTCAGTTAATGCTATATTAACCCATAGTAATTGAACAGGCTGACACTCCTGAAACATATGTATTATTGCAGGGTCTTGTAATACAATAATACAATTTTGAGGCTTCTCTGGTGTGTCTATTTGTCAATATGGCTATAGGGAAATGCTGATTGTGAACCCATTTACAGTACACGGATCTGCTTATTAGGCATCTTATACAGAGGTATTTCCAAAATGCCTCATTGCCATTTCTGTGACAATGACTGGAGATCCCCAAGGATCTGCACACCCACTGTATGCAATGTCAATCCTGAAAGCGCAATCATTGCTCTGTTTTCCCAATCAGGGAACTGATTTGCTGCCACTGCTATTTTCACATGTGGGTTACAACCATAATGGGACCACTCAACCCCAAACATCATTCAGGGTCATTACTTTTTACACCTGTTTTACGGCTGCATGAGTTTGAACAGTAGTGAACCAGTGCCTCTCTACATTATAGGATTTAAATGTTTGTGCAGTAGTTCCTGGCTTGTGAAGTAATTATGAGATTATAGGTAAACCTCTAACCAATTCCAGACTGTTTTGCATTTAGGTAGCTTTCTTCAAGGTATGGCAACACAGATAGGTATTTTAACATTCCCAAGAATGTCATTAATGAGGGCTTACAGTAGCAGTTGCATGTTTCCAGTGCCATGGACTTTGTCAATATACAGCTGTAACACATCAGGAGTAATTAAATGATTTGTATAATTCAAAGGTGTGGTTCCAGTCTGATATTTGGTCTTGCTTAGCTTTAAAACATGTGGTTTTTAACTTGTCTTAACAGATTAATCAATGTACTGCCATGCTGTTACTTTCTATAGCAAAGAATAGAATGTCATCATAATATTCAAGATATATTCAAGTCCATCAAGTCATGCCAGCTACATTAAAAGATTCCTGGCACTAACAAAATGCCAAAAGTTAGTGTCAGAAATCTGTATCTCTCAGAAATGCATCACAGAAATCATCTGCACTTCTTTATCAGACTCTGTTATAGTTATGTATTTTTCTTAGCATTTTTCAGAAAAAACAGCTTATATTATCTGATTCCTAGCAATAGCCACACAAGCATCAGCCCAGTATGAGTTTCAGACTTCACATCTTTCAATGAGATTTTATAGCTAAAACTTGAAGCAGCTAAATATATAACATGAATCTGCTTACAGCTCAGTCATAAATATCAGTTCCCCTGGCTTTAGTTTGTGCCCAGGATATGACAGCAACTTGCATGAGGACTTACTTTACAGTTCAGAGATAACATTTTGAATGCAGATTCATATGTTACATTACAGTTTGTTTCAACATATAGTTTCCAAACAGCAAATTTGTCATGTATCCATATTTTTTCAACCTAATTTTTTTTGAAAACTGTTCCATAGCTCATACTTGGTTTTACTGTCACATACTCTATCACATAGCCTTTTCTGAGCCCACTGACTCTGTGATTAGCTTGTACAAAATTCTTAAACTGAATTTCTAGTGTACTTCCAAGCACTTATGATTTCTTGTTTACTTTCAGAATATTTATCTTTTTATCATTGTGCTGTTTTATATTTAAAACACATTCTTGCATACTAATTAGTGACTGCACACATTCTGTAAACTTGAGTTTTAGATTTACATTGTATTTTATCATGCCTGTTGTAGCATCATTTATGTCAGACTCCTCATCCTTAACTAGGTCCTAGGCCAATATGCAAGGTGACACAACAATAGAATCTTATTTAGAGTTGGGTTTGGCTTTGACTTGATATGCTGAAAAGTCCGCTTTTACGAAAGAAAATGTCATATATTTGTCCTTTTTCATTTCTCATTGTTATAGAGGTTTGGGACATAGTGAGGTATATGAAGGTTGTAGTCGGGGTGGCAAAAGGTGGTATAAATCACTGATTATAAATGGCTAGCTCAAGAAGATATGTACTTGAGCCTTGATCACTCATTGAGGCCAGCCTTAGATCCTTAGATTGCACCTGCCTTTTCCACCTGCATTTTAAGAGGGCCACTACCCCTAATGTACCTAAACAATGATCCCTTACAGGTCAATGGCCCACTTAGCTGAATTGCCCATCAGTCTAGCCTGTTTAAGTGATTTGAGTACTGTCTGTAGCCAGGCCAGCCTTAGGCATAGACGAACTAGGCCATCACCTAGGGTGGAAAGCAAGCATCTATATTAGGGTTGCATTTTTCATTTACTTATTTTTTCTTTTAAATTGTGTTGGTCAGGCTGCAAAAGAGATGCTGTAAAAGTTCTTGCCATATTTCTCATCCACATGCAGCTGTAATTTTCTTAGAAAACTTTCACTCTTCATTATTGTTTTAATTTAGGAGAAAGAATGCCAAGAAATGAGAATAATATATGTGGAATGTTTCTCTGTGCTCCCTCCACGTGTAACTTTCCAGGCTGTTCCCTGAAATTCCTGGAATCTCTTCTCCTAGCAAAAAGAATGTTTTCTTTTAGTTATTTTGTTTTTATGTTTGTTGAACTGACAGCTGCATATGTATGCCTTGATGCAGGGGCACTGCTTCTCTTTTTAATGTACAAAATCTGATGCCAGAAATATAAAAAAATGTTTTTAGTGTTGTTTTGGTTGAAACTGGAAAGTGTACTGCCAGAGCAGTATGCCATTAAGAGGGTCCCATTTTTAATGATACATTTTCAATTTCAAAGATGCAAAGCTTGTTTATTTATTTATTTTTATTTTTTACATTCAGTGACATAAATCATGATTGGAGACACAAACACATTGAAGACAACAGTCAGCTGACCTGTACTAAGATCCTGAATAGTTCCTCTAACTGTATCCCCCATCATGACTGAACAGGCACTTAGTGAAACCAAGAGGATGAATGATTCTGAGACCTGAGGGAAAATTTTAAATAAATAAATAAATAATTTAATAAATTAATTAGAAGGGATTTTGCACAGTTAATCTCAACCTCTGTTCCAATAGACCAACTTGTGGATTCCGTGATGTAAGTTTCTTTTCTCTGTCTCTTTTTTTTAATCCCTAGTAAAAAGTTTCAAACAGCTCTTGCAGCAACACTTTCCTATCCACTGAAAGCTACATACAGTTGCAGTCACTGCTGAGGCTCAGAGTTGCAGGAAAAAAGCATGATTGCAACTAACAACTTACACTAGAAAATTTTTTAAGCTAAAATAAGTTATTTTGCTGGTATAAAAACCACAACAAAATAGGATAACTCTCAACTGTACATTTTCTGATTTCAACCCAAATTGTTTCAGTTTCTATAATACCCTCTGTAGATAAAATTTGTTTTGTTTCCTAATCCCATTGCATGTTGTAGGGCAGCAGTTGGACTCTAGATGTTTTTCATGTTTCACTGCTGCAGTTATCACCTGTGGGTTATCTCTGCTGTGGTAACCCTCGACCGGCCCAAATACCAGAGTCAATGTTTTTTTGTGTCGGCTGCTGTCCCCTGTAGTCTGACATCAGGTCATCAGTGCTATAAAGCAAGGCAGCAGATGTCATTACAACAGTCTTTCTTGCCGTGGAGCCCATAGCAGAAGCAGTTCGCACGAGTGCTGGTCGGTCGCTACTAGAAGTTGAATTTCAGCTGAAAACACCTAAAGCTAAGTACCCCATTGGGGATCCTTTTTTCTTGCACTAACCGATGTCCGAAAAGTTAACAGTTGTCTCGCCTGAGAAAAGCCGATCCCACACCGAGACTTCCATTCTTACTGTGTCACTTGTTTAGGCCCAGACCACGATGTCTGCCATTGACAGTTCTGTGCCCTTTTTAATGCCAAAACCATTTGCCTTAGAGCTCTTTTTGTAGACAGTTATTTTCTTGTTCCGCCTTCGCATTTTGATATGGTGTCCATCAGCCAACAATCTGTGGACATTCCAAAAAAATGTAGAGATAAAGATAGAGACAGACCACACAAGGATAAGCTTTCCGATGATGCTACCGCTAAGCAGGTCATCAGTTCTCTGGAATTCAGTGAGGCGCTGTTGCAGCCCCCGATTCCCGATTCAATATCAACACAGGCCTCTACTGAGACCCTTTCAGAGTAGGGTATGCCGCAGATATCTTCTTCATCTTCCGAGCCTTTGGCTGTCTCTGCCTCGGTTGGGTTCAGAGCCGCGACACAGGCACCGGCTTCCAAGGAGGCCTTTCACACTACCCATTCTAGACAAAAACTGACGTCTTCACATCCGACTACTGTTTCTCTCAGACTGATGGATTCTCTCTGGCTTAGAAGCAAGGCCACTCCTAGGAAATCTGCTTCTAGCCACCATCTTGCTACTGCTCCACCACCCCAAGCACAAATGCTTAAAATGACAGAGGATCTCATCTCCCTTATCCGAGGTAGACAGGCCACTGCTTCTAAAGGAAAAGGCATCCTTCTCCAGAAATTATGACAGAACAAGATTTTGAGGAATCTGATTATTCAGTTTTTGAAGAGGAACAGCATCCTTTAACTGATTATGAGGATTCAGATGCAGAGGAATCCATACCTTCTGCATCCCCTCCAGAGGATCTTTCCTTTGGGGAAACCCCTCACTCCCTCAGGGAACATTTCCAATGGGAATCTTAGGACTTCCCACAGTCTAAGAAAAGACTTAGAGAGTTTCTGGACTCACCCCAGCACAGACTCCTGGCCATCCCCATTTTAGAAGTGGCGGATGATGTTTTCCATGAATCCAGCTTAGCCCGTGACGCCCTCCCTCCTGCTCCCAGTAAATGTGACAGGTACTACAGAGTACCAGATTCTCACAAATATATGTACAAAAATCCTGCTGCAGACCTAGAGGTCATTACACAGGGACCTAAAGGAGCTAAGACTAGTTCTGCCAATAATCCTCTTCCTTCTGACAAGGAATCCAGAGCTCTGGACAGATGGGGTAAAAAAGTATACACCTCTGCAACTTTAGCTATCAAAGCACTCAGCTGTCAGTTCCATATGCTAAAATATCAACAACACACTTTGGAACAATTAAAACAGATGATTCTTACCTTTCCCGACTGTGCCAATTCAAAAGAGTTAGCAGATTTACTGCACTCAGCTTGTCAAGTGGCCAAACACTCATTACAATGTGGATATGATGCCCTAGACCAGGCCTGCAGTGACAGGAACTGTTATTAGGAGACATGCTTGGCTGAAGGAACAACCTCTCCATGATCATGTCAAGTCTAAACTTATTGATGTACCCGTAGACAAGGAACACTTGTTTGGGGAAAAAGCAGACAAGGTGCTTAAAAAGATAGACAATAAAAATCTATGCAAACAGTAAAAGATTTCTTTCATGTTCAACCTCCCAGATTCAATAGGAACTTTCCCTCTAAGCACTGGGCCTTCCTTGCACCTAGCAGACAGGGCCAAGGTAAGCCCCGCAGGGACAGCCCTCCAGGCCCCCATCCCAGGGCCAGCAGAGAAGCAAACAATGGACCACTTCCATCTCTAAGGCAGGGAGTTCTAAGCCAACCTTTTATGGCAAACACTCACAATGACTCCCCCTCCCCCCTCTGCCCTCCCTTTACTCATCAAAAACTAGGAGGAAGGCTCTCCCTCTTCAACAACAATTGGCTTTCTGTAACAAAGGACCAACAGTTCTTAAAGATCATTTCTCAGGGATACAAATTCTCTTTCAGTGAACTCCCAATTCCAAGAGGATACCCAGACTTACCTCCAAATCAATTGGCAGAGACATTGAAAAAGGTCCAAACTCTCATATCACAAGGGGCAGTAGAACCTGTCCCCTCAGGTTAAACAGGCAAAGGCTTTTATTCCAGACTATTCCTTGTTCCCAGAAAGAGGACCCTTGGTGTCCCATCCAGGATCTATCCATTCTGAGCACCTCTCTGGTGGCCCCCAGATTCAAAATGCTAACTTTGCAGCAGCTGCTGCCTATGCTAGCAAAAATACCAGGCTAGTGACCCTGGACCTAAAAGATGCCTACCACCACACCCCCATCAGGGAATCATGCAGAAAATTCCTGTGCTTCAGAGCAGGCTCACAACACTTTCAGTTCTCTGCGCTGCCCTTTGGCTTATCTACTGCTCCCAATGCTTGGCCCCAACCATAGTATTCTGCAGACAGAGAAGTATACAGATTTACCCTTACCTAGATGACTGCCTCATTCAGGCAGACTGTAAAGAAAAGTTGCTCCAGGATCTTCTCTTTGTCAAATCTCTCCTCACTTCTTTAGGGTTCACCATCAACAAGAAGAAATCAAAACAACCCCACCAGGAAGATCATTTTCTTGTGAGCTGTGCTAGACACAGCATCCCAAATGGCCTTACTATCCCCAGAAAAGCAGAGCTTCCTGCTTCTCTACTTTACCCAGCTGGCTTCCAGAAGTCACCTCACTATGAGGAAGTTCCTGCAATCCCTGGGATACATGGCGTATTACATCCTACTCATTCCTCTGACCAGGCTTCACATGAGAAAACTTCAGTGGTACTTAAAGAACCTTTGGTGCCAGCACTCTTGGTTCCTAGAGACCTCTCTCCCTCTGATCCCATGTATAAGGGCCGAGTTTCTCTGGTGGGCAGAGGCCTGTGCCAGGAACAAGGGTCTTCCCTTCATTCTCTAACCTTCTGGCCAGACCATCACCATTGATACTTCAGACATTGCTTGGGGCACTCACCTAGCAGGCAGGTGCATCCAAGGTCTTTGGGATGCCCAGCAACTTCACTTGCACATCAATCAGAAAGAAATGATGGCAGTACAAAAAGTGCTGACATCCTTCAAACCCATCTCAGGCCAGGGGTTCTCCTTATAAAAACAGACAACGCCACAGTAATGTGGTATATCAACAAATGAGGGGGGGGGGGCAATCTTATCCCCTGTGCAGGTTAGCCATGAGCCTCTGGCTTACAGCCACCTCCATGGGTCTACACCTAATTGCCCAATACCTACCAGGGGTCAACAACACCCTGGTAGACCACCTAAGCAGAAACTTACTGGACCCCCAAGAATGACAGCTCCACAGGGAAATCTTTCTGCAAATCACTCAGGTGTGGGGGACTCCGGAAGTGGCTCTCTTTGCCTCGCACCTCAACCACTAGCTGCAAAAGTTCTGTACCAGGGAGTATCACCTCCTAGCATGGAAAGTGGATGCCTTGACCTTTTCCTGGAACTCCCTCTTTGTGTACGCATTTCCTCCTCTGCCCCTTATTCCCAATGTATTGATTAAAATAAGGGAGGAGAGACCAAAGGCCATTCTCATTGCTCCAGATTGGCCCAGACAGCATTGGTACCCCTTAGTGCACAGCCTGACCTTATAGCCTCGTAAGCAGCTTCCCCTGATCTCAGACCTCTTGACCCAGGTAAGAGGGAAGATACTGCACCCAGACCTACAGACTCTTAACATTTCAGCATGGCTTATACCTTAAAGGTTAGCAAGGAGTCCCTGTAAAGCAAACAGGTCCTAGACATCATCTCGGAGGCCAGAAGGCCAAGCACCAGAAAATCTTATGCAGGGAAATGGAAAAGATTCTGCTCCTGGAACCAGTCCAAAGGGGCCAGTACCTCCCATCCTTCCATCCCTCTTATCTTGGATTACCTAGCCGAGTTGCTTAATAGTGGCCTCTCTTTCTCCTCTATTAAAATCCATGCCTCAGCCATTTCTGCCCATTATGATTCAGACCCACCCCTCTTCTCTCATCCTTTGATTAAGCAATTCCTCAGAGGGGCTTCTAATATCAGACCTCCTAGAAGGCCTCCCACACCAACCTGGACCTGAATTATGTTCTAGAAAAACTAACCTTACCTCCTTTCGAACCTGCTGCTTTTACAGAATTGAAATACCTCTCCTGGAAGACTGCCTTCCTGCTAGCTATCACCTCAGCCAGAAGGGTATCCAAACTTCAGGGTCTCATGGTTGTTGAGCCCTTCATCATTTTCCATGCACACAGGGTCTCTCTGAGGACTAACCCCTCCTTTATGCCCAAGGTGGTATCTGATGTGACCCTCAACCATGCCATTCACCTACCCACCTTTTTTTCCAACCCTAAAAACAAGGGGGAAAGAATTCTATACTTAGCAGACATGCATAGACAACCCAGATACTATCTGCACTGTACTAAACCATTCAGAAAAACAGACCAACTACTTGTCAGCTTTGCCTCTGGGGCAGAGGAGAAGCCCATTTCCAAACAAACCATTTCCTAATGGATATCACACTGTATCCATTTCTGCTACAGACTACATGGGAAACCCCCCTCCAGTCTATCCATACCCATTCCACTAGGGCAGCCTCCACTTCCACACCTTCCTCAGAAGAGTCCCTGCCAGGCACATCTTGGAAGCTGCCACCTGGACCTCTGTCCATACCTTTACAAAGCATTACCACCTACCTCTTTTTTCTAAGTCTAGGTCAGGGTTTGCCTCCGCAGTTCTGCAGGGCCTGTTGACCCATGCCTAGGACTCTAACCTATCCTTCCACCCCTCTTCTCAGCTTTGGGAATCCTCCCACAGGTGATGACTGCAACAGTGAAACATGAAGAACATAGTACAGTTGTCTACACTTACCATATATGTAGATGTTCGAGTGTATTCACTATTGCAGTCCTGGTTTCCCTCCCTCCATCCCCCATATAGCATCTTCCCGTAGGGGGACATAAGCTTCTCATGGTGGCTTTTAGCCACTAGGACCACTTTTCCTTATTTCCTTGTATTTCTGATGGGTTAGGGCAAGAAAAACTGATGTAATGGCATCGGCTGCCTTGCTTTATAGTACTGACAATCTAACGTCAAACTACAGGCGATGACAGCCGAGGAAAAAAAAACATTGACTCTGGTATTCAGGCTGGCCAAGGACTACCACAGCAGGGATAACCCACAGGTGATGTCTGCAACAGTGAATACACTTGAACATCTACATTTATGGTAAGTGTACACAACTGTACTTTCCTCAGTGTCTTCTGTTAAGCTGGGCAGTTCTGTAAATACATCTGGAAAGTTAGGCTGAACCTAGGAGGCTGATGAAGATTTTTTTATAAACAGAGAAAGAGGTTTGTGTCTTAAATGAGCTGATAATCCAATTAAAAACAATGCAGTATTGGTTTATTTAAGGACATTAAGCCTTTTCTTATAGCCCTGCAAGAGACATATTTAGGGGAACAAGATCATGCTGCAGTATTAAGGGGCTATTGATCCTCGGGAGTATCTTGTACTTTTCATGGTGCAAAGTACAGACATGGTGATGTTACTGAATTCCAACCAGTACCATGTGACATTAGAAAATATAACGGTGTACAAAGTGTTATGCTGGAATGGATGGCTATATAGGTGCAATTTATAATATAGTAAATAAGAGTGTTAATTTGCCTGCTCATTGAACCATACAGGAAAAAAAAATAGAGAGAGTTAATGAGGGAAATGGTTGCTTGTCTGCTGTATAGCAAGTGTGTATGACAGACTGGAATGTTGCTATAAAGATTTGAGATGAACTTTGTGATGTCTTGTCCCACATATGGGGTAATATGAGGATACTTAAATTAATTTGTGGAGTGTCCTCTTTCCCCTTTATTTGCTTTACATTTAGATCTGTTGACAAAGTAAATAAGATAGTCAGAAATTCAAGGATACAATTGTTATGATAATCAAGAAAAGTTGGCTTTATTTGTAGATGATATTATATTGTACCTGATAAATCTAGAAAATGGCATCTCAGTGTTGTAGAGCATTTTGTGACAGTTTCAAGTCTTTTTGCAATATAAAATTAATAAGGCTAAAACAAAGGCTATAGCCATAAATTATGTACCCACAGACAAATTGGTTCAGCAATACCCGCTTTTATGGGGTCATGATAAGATGTAGTTGTGATATCCCTCCTCTGAGCCAGTGGTCATTGAGCCTTAGTCCTCACCACTGACACTGGTGAGGAATGTTCACTGAGAAAAAAATAGACTCATGCAGTATTTTCAGATGTAGCTCTCTACACCAAGTATAATTTCCCTTAAGAGCACACAGGGAATGCATACACCAGTCCTGGCGTTGGGCTTTCTCTCCCAGGTCCTGAATAAGACTCCACACTGAACACTACAGAGCTGAGTCCTTAGCTGCGTGTTCCAAACCAAGTCCTCTACCACCCTCTCTGTGAAATCAGTGCTCTCAGTATCCCTGCTCAAAGTAGCTGTCACACACAGTCATTTGAGATTTGGATTTTCACACACACACACACACACACACACACACACACACACACACACACACACACACACACACACACACACACACACACACACACACACACACACACACATGGGAAAGGCTGGTACAGCTTACCTGCTCTGACACCTTCACCCAGACTGTAAGGTAGATTTACTGCTACTAGAACACTCAAAGCCAGCTATTTTAAGGATATTACAAGAGTAAGTACACAATTAATTAATATTTATACAAATGGTAGTATTTAACCACACAGCAAGACTTTCAGGAACATGGAGCCACAGTGCCACTAAATAAATGCAAATACTCTCAAAAGTTAAATATTTTGTAAAAGACCAGCCACAATGAAAGATTTAGGGGTGTTTGCTCAAAGCTGCAGTAAGACAGACCTTCTGCCATTGCTCTACTGTGAGATTGGAAAAAGATAAGTGCTTATTTTTAACTGTTTTCTGCACTTCTGTTTTACTAAAAGCATTTGGTGCATATCTGTTTAAACTGTGCAACTGTTTTTAGACTTAGTGAATTTAATCCTTACCTCTCTTCTGATTTGTCTCCTTTTTATTTGTCTGTTCTTTTCCTTATTGCTGTACTTGAAAAACACTAGCATATAGCTGGACAGCTATTACTGTGACCTTTGGAGCTTGTAGTGAAATCTTTTGTCTAGAGAGGCCTAGATGTTTCTCTGTCAGAAGGGGAATTCATTTGGGTCTGATCTAGCTAGAGGCATTACTGCAAGGCTGTTTTTTATTGGATATTTTGGCTGGTTTCTGTTTCTCTGCCTTAAACAGCCAGTGTTTAAACCAGTTTGTACTTGTTTGCTCAAAGCTGCAGTGAGACAGGCCTTCTGCCATTGCTCTGCTGTGAGATTAGAAAAAGATAAGTGCTTATTTTCAACTGTTTTCTGCACTTCTGTTTTACTAAAAAACATTTGCTGCATATCTGTTTAAACTGTGCAACTGTTTTTAGATTTAGTGAATTCAGCCCTTACCTCTCTTCTCATTTATCCCACCCACCTGCCCAGTTGGTGTTGTGGTGTTAAAGGTTGGTGACTTTATGTTGCATGCCTCTAGTATAAATTTGATATTGGACACTCCCCCCACTCATATTACATCAGCTCATTCTGCTGTGTACAGTGAGATAAAATAGTGAAGGCCCACCCCTTTAGCTTCTTAACCTTGAATTATCATCTGTCTCCTCACTTTCTACTGAAAAAAAAAAAAAAGTGCCTTTTCCTACTTAATTTTGCTGCTTGTGCTTAGTAGTCCAACTGCATTTACTTTGTGCATTTATTACTGATTGTCGGTAGCCTTATTAAATTGAGGATACTATTCTACTGAATTGCCGCTTTATTTAAACTGTCTTTTACTGTTGTGATTGTGAGCTACTGTTTTAAAGCAATGTATTGATTAATTATTTCATTGCTGTCTACTGGAATTCATTACCGTTTAACTGCATTTTACTGCATTTCATCACTGTTCAACTGTATTTTTTCATACTGTGAGTTCTGTTCTTTTGACTATAATCTGTGTTTCTTTGTGAGTTTTTTACTGTGTTTTTGACCTCAAATAAGTAGCATGGTCTATATACAGGTTTGCTGCATCCAGAGCTTCAGCTGCATGGGTTTTAACCCCTGTTGAGGTATTCCAGCTACAAATTTTCCCTAAGTAGCACTTGTGTGATCACTTAGTACTTCTTCGACCTTCCGCCCTTTACCCGCTTAGCTGTCTCTGTCCCATTTCCCTCAGTTTCTGACAAATATGGATGGCTAATTTCCTACGCTTTCTCCTGTCAGTCTGGTTGATATGGGCATCCTGAGACAGTATAGCAACTGCCTCATGTACACGGACAGCCCTCTACTACCACCACCTAGGAACACAATTTATGAGAGATGCAATTACATCAAGCACCTAGTGTCATTGCTCTCTCCCCCTCAAACCAGTATATCTGGCACAGAGAAGGTTGTCAACACGAACACCACACATCAAACACCACCCACACCTACACAACACACTGCCACATATATGGAGGTCCTCAACAAAATCATACCCAAACAAAAGAGACCTCAGAGGCAAAAACACATGTGAACTCCACTGCCCACCACATCATACACCACACACAGTTCACACATCTGTGTCTCACAGCCACTAAGGCCTAAACATAAACACAACATACTAGTCATATGAGAGTCCATTGTGAGACACACAGATGTGCCCCTCACCAGGCTGGATAAGGAGAAAGTCACAGTTAGTTGTTTGTTGGGAGCCCGAATCCGCCATATCACCCATGCACTCAAATCTCACACCAGGTACTATTATGACTCTGTCATAGTCCATGTTGGCATGAATGACTTGAAACGTACCTCCCTGCACTATATGAAAAGAGACATAATCGAGCTTGCTGAATATGTGTCCCAGACAGGTATGTTTCTAGCCTTAAGCAACATTTTACCATCACCCAGAATGATGCCTCAGTACAAACAGAACATTATTGACTTTAACAAATGGCTTAGTTTCTGGTGTCATTCCAAAGGGATCAAGTACCTGACAGCCTAGGATGACATAATTGACACACCACGATGCTTTGCTAGAGGTGGCCTGCATCTGTTTCCCTAGGGATTCAGGCTCCTGGCAAAGGCTCTTGCCTCCCCCATAGTGCCTTTTTCAGGCAAAACTACCAACATGAAAATTTCATCAAAACATAAATTAAAGGTCATGCTGCTAAATGATAGGAGTCTAAACATGAAACTGCACTCGTAAGCATTCTTAACACTTGAAGATACTGACATTTGTGCAGTCACACAAATCTGGTTCAAAGCTGAAGAAGAGCACCCCAACCATTCCAGGTTACTCATACTGTCATACATTCAGACCCCAAACCGTGGGCAGCAAAGCAAAGGGACGTGGAGTTTCAGTGTATATATATATATATATATATATATATATATATATATATATATATATATATATATATATATATATATATATATATATACACAAAAACATGCACATCTCTAGGTTGACCAAACAGTATGATGCACAGTAAACACTCCAGGTGCAGTTAACAATTGAAAAGATCCCTTTCAAATCATAGCTATAGGCCTCCAACTTTGACTCAAGATGCCCACTCCACCTATCTGGACCTCTTCCAGTCTACAAGATGCAACCCTTTACCCTGATCCTGGGTGACTTTAACCATCCAACCATAGATTGGAAGAAATACTCATGCCAAAACACAAATGCCCAGAGATTCCTTGATTTAGTCAATGCAAATGCCTTGGACCAGTTTGGTGACACCCCCACAAGAGGTGAAAATATCTCAGACTTGGTATTAACCAACATAAGTATGAGTAACCACTGCATCATCCCTACATTGTCATCATCTCTGGTAAAAGCCGACCACAAAGCGGTTAATTTCGAACTCACCATCTCCCCCGACCCCCCCCCCCCCAGTTAGGGTCAAACAAAAAAACTTCTCCAAAGCTGATTACAACCTCCTGAAGGAAAGTATAAACAGCTTCACAGCCCCCTCCCCCTCCATAGGAACTGGCACATATGTCCAAACCTACACTTAAGTACTATATGAGCATTTATATAGCTGCATGGAATCAGGAATACCTGACAGGATGAAACCATCCTCCTCAAGGAAGAGTAAATCTGTCTGGTGGACATCTGCAATAAATAAACTTTATAATAAAAGGAAATAATTGCTGTCCAGGAACAAGGAGGAAAAGGTGCCTAATTGGATGCAATATCTCCTTAGCCTGAACAAGCAAATAAGAGCACCAGTGAAATGCTCCACAGCAAACATCAAGTCCAAACTGGCCACATCTACTAAAGACAATCATAAGGCCTTCTTCACATATGTCTGCAATATCAAGGGAAGCATCCAGATCTCCTCAGAACTGATGGTCAGGCACACCACATCATACATGAACTCAGGCAGGAACTTGCAGCACCATTAGGCACCCTATTCAACCAAAGTCTGATTACTGGCTTTGTCCCAGCCGAGTGAGGAACAGCCACTGTCATCCCTTTGCACAAAGGCAGAGCATCCACTGAGCCAGGAAATTATAGACTCATCAGCCTAACTAGCCTGATCTGCAAGAGCATGGTTCAGATTATCATGGACCTCATTAACAAGGACATTGGCAACCTCCAGACACTCAGTCCCACACAGTTTGGCTTCATTCAAGGGGAGGTCATCTCTGTTAAATTTGGTTGACTTCTTTGAGACAGTCACCAAGGGCATGTACAAGGGAAAGATGGTGCACACCACCTACCTTGACATGGCCAAAGCCTTTGATACTATTCCCCACTCAGGTATAATAGATAAACTCTCTCAACTAGGCATCAGTCCATATGTTACCAGATGGGTAGCAAACTGGCTCACTCATAGAACCCACCTAGTCAAAATAAGGGAAGCCACCTCAAGAAGTAGACCCGTAATGAGCAGTGTACCCCAGGGATCAGTCTTGGGACCTTTGCTGTTTGGGATATACTTTCCTGAGGTGCAGGCCAAAAACAGTGGGATATGGTTGATTAAATTTGCAGATGACTCGGTGCTGTCATCAATTCCCCTATTGATGTGGACATCCACCAAGAGGGTCTCACCCAAACAAATGACTGGTGCCAGAAACACAGCTTCAAACTAAATGCCAAAAAATGCATTATCATCCTCTTTGGGGAGAGTGACCCCACAAATTATCACATTGATAATAAGTTCCTAAACATGCAATCAGTTATGAGGGACTTGGGCACCCAGGTTGATAGCAAACTGACTTTTGACCACCATATTGCCTCCATTGTATGGAAAGCTTTCTACATGGCCCACCTTATTAGTAAGGATATCTCATCTAGGGACAAGGTGGTCATACCATCCCTGTATTCTTCCCTTATAGGACCCATTATCAAGTGCAATGCTCCTTTTTGCATGTACCTCCAAAGCATATGCACCAGCTGGGGAGACCATAGAGGTTACTCACCAGGAGAATCCAGGGCCTCAAACATCTATGCTATACTCATAGGCTAAAGGCCCTGTCCCTCTTTTCAGTCTTCTCGAGACTCCTCAGAGGTGACCTCTGTCTGTTATACAAAGCAATCTCACACCCCGCCTTGATGAGACTGCTGCATATCTGCAAGTCAAGCTCCACTCAAGTAACCCACATGTGCCACCTCAACCTGGTCTGTGACATCAATAGGACTTGTTGGCAGGACAGACTTGTGTCCCAGAGACTCCCTCTCCACATCAAACAGAGTACCTCATTAACCCTTTTTAAGTGCAACCTGGTTAACTAGACTGGGAACAGAAAATACACCCCTGGCATTCCACCTGTGTCCCTGCTGGACAGTGGCATAGGGTGCTGACCTGTTGAATCATGGGCTAAATTCTTGGCTAGGCTTGTAAGGGCCTCAGGGATAATAGCCTAGTAACTTCCTATGATCCTATGACATATTTAATAATAAATAAAAAAGAAACATGAAAATACTGAATATTTATTTACAATAAACACCAGAGTTTCGTTCACAGGAAATATAAAAACACAGATGCAAAATACTCAAACAGATTAAGAAAAAGAAACTTCATTTAGCTAATCTCACTATATTTTTTTCTAAGTGACTGACAAACTATTGTTCCCTAGTTATTTACTAAAGCAAGGCAAGATGAAAGTGGATGAGTGTCCCTTGCCAGGTTGAAAAACAGAGTACACACCTCACATCTCTCACTATTATTCAAATACAATTTCAGTGCTGGCTACAGAATGAAATCACATCTGGTCACCTGACTCTGTGGTTCCCACAATATCTGCAAAAGGATCTGGCACTGATGTGTCACAATATACACACAGAACTTTAGCTAAGGTTTATTACAGCATCTGATAGCTTTAAAACAATTCCAACAATTAAAAAAAAAAGAATAAGCACAAGAAACATTCTACTTCAAACCTCACCACCATGAGTGTTTAGGAAAAAACAGAGAAACTAGTTGTCTTAAGACTTCATTGATGAGCTCAGTCACAATAATTTCCAAAAATCATGAAACCAAGGTAGTGCTCCAAAGCAGCAAGCCTTTATTTGACACAGACAAGCAATCCTCAGCAACAAAAAATCAGAACTATTTTAACAATGCTAAACATATCAGTTTTTATATACTTAGAAGTAAGTGTGAAAAATATTCATGTTGTTTAATTTTAAACCAGCCTATTCATAGCAAACAATATACACAGGACCGTAAACGTGCATTTTAGAACAGCAAGTACCCACCCCCGCACACTACTACTGATTAGATCAAACTAAATCCTAGTTATGTCTTCTCTTCCAGCAGCACAGGAACTTTGTTCTCAGCTAGAGAAGCTGTTGTTTAAAGAGACTGCTATTTTTTATAACATAAATAGTTTACAGAGGTATCAGGAATTGCAGATAACACCACGCGGACTCTGAGCTATAAAAAGTCTTTCTACCCCATTTGAGTTAACGGAAGAGCAAGAACAGAAGTTCCAAGAGAGGTGGATTGCTGCAGCACATCACTGCAGCATGGAATGGGTATCCATATTAATAGAAAGGGACAACCTTAAAAGAAACAAATTATTGGGGGAGACAAAGAAATTATGTGAGGAGGTGGTCAAAATAACATCTAATTCAGCACTGGAATCTTTTCTAGGAAGTATTAATGACCGCCTTTCCTCCTATGAGAAAGAACTAATCAACAGAAAAAAGAGTAAACTTCAGAGAGACTTAAGAGACTATGAACAGAAGAAGGCATTTGTGCTTTCAACCAATCAGCAGTCCAAACGACATAACATTAGCTTCCAAACAGACCAGGAAGCATATGGTCAACGGAAAAATTGGAGCTTTCATTCAGTTAAAAGCGGGGTATCTTCTGTGAAAGAAGAGGAACTAACTGACCAACAATATCTTGCTTTACCCAGACCTAATAATGCAGAGTCATTTCGGAAGACTTTTTGTGGCTCGACGGCCCAAGAAAATGGTGCTAGGAAACGTACCTGGCAAGGACAGGACAATTACAGAGACCAGGGCCAGGGCCGATATAAACTAAGTAAATAAACTAACTGAACAGGTAGAATGTAATGATATAGACCATTATGTTGTTAATCTGTCTAATTATCTGTTTGATTAAGCTGAAATGTCAGTTTTACAAAAAGGTTTGAAATGTATACCAACAGTTTTACCTAGATTGTATGAACTAAAGGGTGAAATATTCAAACTAGTATGGAAAATGCATTTAAAGGAATATTTCTATAATTCTGTTTTTGAAAATACAAGTGCATTAGACATTGAAACGGATTCATGTAGTGATTGTAGCTTTTATTCTTGTGATTCTGGGACAGAGAGTATTGCATATAGTCTTTTAGATATGACCAAAATATTTGTTAAAAACACTTTTATGCCTCCATTTAAGAATACTTACATTCAGCGTTTTCATAGTGCTTTTAATATAATATTGGAAAAGGAGATGGATGATTTTAATAGAACTAATAAAAAGTTTAATTTAATGAAAATAGAATGGATTAAGTTAAAACAATTAAGTACAAATGATAAAATAGTATTTAAGCCCTCTGATAAGGGGGGCAAGTTGGTAGTTATGAATTCTTTAGATTATTATAATATGTGCATGCAACATTTAAATAATGAATCAGTATATAGTAAAGTAAATGTGAATATCTTAATTCAAGCTCAAAAGGATTATCAGGTGCTGTTGGACAAGGGGGTGAGATTGCATTATTTTACAGCACTTGATGTATCAAACAAATTTGTGAACAAGGAAAATGTGGTAGCCAAATTTTTTTGTGCTCCTAAAATCCATAAAAATCTACAACACCCCCCAGGATGTCCAATAGTATCAGCCAGTAGGTATTTTACCCACAATTTGAGCTGTTTTCTACATGAATTCTTGTTAAAGGAAGTGCTTAAGCTTTCATCATATATAAAGGACTCTTTTGACTTTATGAAAAAAATAGAGGAAATTATATGGATGGAAGATATGTATTTTGTAGTAGTAGATGTGGCTAGTCTGTACACGAGTATACGACACCGATATGGCTTAGAGGCAGTACAGTATTTTCTGGGTGATAATCCCAGAACACATTATATCAAGGAATTGATACATTTTTGTTTAATGAATAATATATTTGAATTTGAAGGGAGCCTATATAGACAAGATAAGGGTACAGCAATGGGGGCAGCTTTTTCCTGTGTATGCAAATTTGTTTATGGGGCTAGTGGAAAGTACACACATCTATAGAAGTATATTTTATAGAGATTATGTTAAAAAATATTTCAGATTTATAGATGACCTTATATTTGTGTCCCAAGGGGGTAAAGATGAGGTACCAGAATTTTTACAGTACCTAAATAATAATAAATATGAATTCCAATATGATGGAGCACAAGTGGGACCAGTGGTACATTTTTGGGATATTACCCTGGAGGGCATAATTAATAGTAGAATTAAAACAAGAATACATAGAAAGTTTAATCAGTCTAATTTGATGTTGTATGCAACTAGCTGTCATTCATCTCACACTTTGACATCTATTCCTTATGGAGAGTTATTAAGGATTAAAAGATTATGTATTGATAAAAATGAATCACAGAAGGAGGCTGAGAAAGTTATACGTATGTTTTTGAATAGAGTCTATAAACAAGAGGTAGTGTTGGATAGCTATGCTAAAATGTATTGGAACTCTAAGGTTGCCAATGGAAATGTTTATATTAGAATTTCAGGTGACAGTAAAAACAAAGCATCTACTGATAATTTTTTGTTCTTCGTTACAAAGTATACTCTTTTTTTCTGACAGGTTAAATGAATTACTAAAAGGTTATTGGAAATTTATAAAAAAGAAGTTTCTTCCCTCTCACAGATAGAATTAAGGTTTTACTTTCAGAGGGGGTGAAATTTTAAGGATTTTCTTGTCCATAGCAAATATAGTAAACCCAAAGAAAAAAAACATTAGAAGTCTAATAGGATTAGGGACTAGTCCATGTGGCAAATGTTCGGTTTGTCAATTTATAGTGCCAACATTTGAGAAAATAAATGGTAAGAAGTTTGAAACACAAGGTAATTTCTCTTGTATAAGTAGGGGAATTATTTATGCTATAGGATGTTCCTGTAAAAACTTCTATATAGGGGAAAGTAAGAGAAGTTTAAGTGAAAGAATAAAAGAACATATCAGGGACATTAAAAAGAACAAAGTTATAAGTCCTGTAGTGGAACATTTCAATAAGGTACATTTAGGAGATTTAAGCAGTTTAAAAGTAACAGTTTTAGAACAGGTTTTACAATATTTTGCCAATGAGGAGATGCTCAAATACTCATTTAGGAAAAAAGAATCAATTTTTATTATTAAATATAATACATTGCAACCTAATGGGTTAAATAAGGAGTGCAACTGGCAAAGTTTTATTTAAAGAATGTTTTAGCTTTAAGAAAAAAAAATATTTTCATTTTTAAATTAATTGGATGACATAATTAATTAATTGAATTATATTGTGCATGTAAAGGAAGGATTTGGTGAACATGTTTTACTCTGTAAATGCTGATTTTGGCTGAGGCGCTAAGAGATTTTATGGTGATATTTGCTGTCAATCGTGGAATAAACAACATATTGTGAATTTAAGAACAAAGAAATCATTGTTTTTTGGCTATTGTGGTTCCAGTAAATCCTAGTTATGTTAAGGAAAACACTACCTATCTATTTGTAACCCACATTCCAAGATTAGGTATTAAGAAAACCATAACATGTACATAAAAAGAGTTTTAACTAAAATTGCTTCCAGCTAACTAATGCAATAAAGCCTTCATCAAGTCTGTGAGAAGAACTAAAATCAAGAAAAACACATAGCTATCTAACCATAAACATCTGTCTAATAATATCTAGTAAATATCCATCCATGCGTATTAGTGTGCATAAAAACTAAGTTATTAACAGCTCAGAAAAAAATGTCAGTGCTTTGCAGAAAAAAAAAATGTCATGAAAGTTTTCATGTTTACAGCCCTGAAAACATGTTTATACAATGAAAACTAGTAGACAAAACACACAAAAATACAGAAAACAATGGATGAAGTAAACTAGTAATGTATAAAAGTGTGCAGGTGTGTGCATGAGTATGCATGAGTGTCCACCAGTATGGTAAATGGGAGAATTATACCACTACTACATGGTAATAATAGCATGAAAAACCCTGGTGTTATGCAATACATCTAATCAAAGCAGAATTGAGGTTAAAGTAACTAAACATATCTATCTATCTATAGGGTCTATATTAGATCACCAAATGCTTAAAAAAGCGAACAGTGATTAATTGACCCTATGTAAGCAAAAGCTTACAATTTCGAACTGTCAGAACAGTGATTTTTTTCCCAGGGGAAAAAAATCGCTGTTCCAACAAAAAAAAAAAAATGAAATACTTTAAACATTACATTAAGTGGGGGGCTTCACCCCCACACCTCCCAATGTGGGGGGATGTGCACCGCACACACCCCTACTTAAATATAAAAACTCTGAGACCGCACTACAGTGCTGAAAACAGCAAAGTAACAAAGCGGCCAAGCAAATTCTTTCCCAGGGAAAGAATTCACTTAAAAGCCCCTTCGATATTTTGCCATTTCAGGCTTTTGAGTTCGGTCTTCTAATAGGGAACCTATATATATATATATATATATATATATATATATATATATATATATAAGTTTTTATTATTTGGTATATTTTAGTACATAAAAATATCCCTCAAAAATTCCCTAAAAACCTTTACATATTGTGTGGCAGCTTACATAAATTCAACACATTCTTAACAGAACAATAGTAGTTAAGTCCTGGTTTTCTGAATGCATTTAATTTCAACTGTTAGCATAGTTATATTTTCTCCAATACACTACTGATGCCCTGTTCAAGCTCATCCATCTCCACGTAGTCTAGAATGATAAAATTAAAACCAGAATGTCTGGTGTGTTCTAATAAGTGTTTGGATAAGGTGTTCCTCTGGCATTTATGTCTGATGTCAAAAGGATGGCATGAAATCCTCCTTTTGAGTTTATTCATAGTCTTACCCACATAAAATGCAAGGCAGTCATTACACATGGCCCTATATAAAACTTTTTCAGTGTTACAGTTACCATCTACTGAAGATTTCACCATCTTTTTAAGATAGGGGCTCTCAAATCAGTCGCACTCCAATGAGTATTCGCAGAAAGTGCAGTTAAGTGGCACATTGATTTTAGTGCTCACGTCATCCTGGTGTTCCTTATTTTTATTTTCCAAATAGCTAAGTATGTTTCTTCTCTTTTTATATAAAAAGTAGGGTGATCTCCTAAAATGTTTACAAGCTGCTGATTGTCAGTAAGGATGGCCCAGTTCTCTTTAATAATGGCAAAACTGTATTGAAATCTCAGGTGTTAGAATGAAACTGTCATTTTCTCTTTTGGGTTAGGGTGTCCTTGTTGCATAATTCTACCAAACGGCCTGTTCCACATAGAGTAAATGTTAATTTTAGAATCTTTAATGGGATATGGGATCATATGTAACATGTTTGATTCGTGTTGTCTGGTTAAGAAATAATTTTCAAGATCATTCATATTTTTGAGAAAAGGGGCCAAATCTGTGGTAATGTGTGCTAATCTGTAGCCTTGTGATTTTATTGATTGCTTTGCTTTTACTGGATGCATTCTATCTCTCTGAAGTAATTAGTTCACTCTTGTTGGTTTCCTGTATAAGTTACTAATTAATTTTCCTGTCTTTATCAATACTGACAGTCATATCAAGGAACTGCACTGACTTTGACAGCACTTTCACCCTTCCTGCAGAAACTAACAAGCTATCCTCTGGCACCCCAGGGTAGCACAGACATTGTGTCTCTGGCTACATTCAGACTGGCAAGATAAAATCTTCATGGTCTAAACCAAGTCATTTAATTGCATGCTATTTTTTCTCAAGGTTAGCTGGGCTGAGCTTAACCCCTTCCCTTCCAGCATCCTCTGTTAAAATATATATATTTCATCAGTTACAACAATAGACTTTGCCAAACATGTATATCTCTTTTCTGTCCAGCAGAACCCACTGTTGATGCATTTTTAACATAAGCAACTTTACAAATACATTTTAACACAAGCATCTGTACAAATCAGTTTGATATTCAAATGACATATAATTCTTTACAAAACTCCAGCTAGCGATGCTGGCATATGTTACACATGCCCTACTCTCCCCGGCATAGCTGGTACTACCTCACATCATCATATCTCTCCCCCTTTGAAGACTCAAGCTAATTTTTTCAAGTGACCCTGGAGAAACATTGCTTGAGAGAAATGGGCCTATCTGGGAACAAACTAATCCATACCCTGTCCTGACAGCATATCTGCACTGGCATTGCTGACCCCATTATAATGCTGCACTGTCATGTCATATGCCTGCAACTTTACACTCCACCTTAATAACTTGGCATTTTGCTGGCTGGCTTAGTGTAGCTATGTTATGGGATTGTGGTCTGTAACCACAGTGAATTTCCTTCCATACAGATAGGGCTGAAGTTTTTGCAGTGCCCATACTATGTCTACACATTTTTTCTACAGCTGAATAACATTCCACCCCAGGAGGGAATCTACGGCTGAGATATACAACAGGATGCTCTTCTCCCCCTGAAGAAGCCTGGCTGAGTACAGACCCCACCGCATGGTTTGAACCATCCACCTGCAAAACAAATTCTTTACTGTAATCTGAACTGGCTAGGACAGGGAATCCTCCCAAAGCCCCTTTAAGCTTTTGGAATGCCTACTCACAGATTTGGGTCCACACAGCCTTATCCATCCTGTTTTTCCTTGTCAGGTCTGTGAAGGGAGCAGCTATTGTACTATAGTTAGGAACAAGCTTTCTATAGTACCCTGCTGTCCCCATGAATGCCCTCACCTGAATTTTGGTAACAGGGACAGGCCCTGCCTGAATAGCTTCCACTTTGGCAGGTTCTGGCCCGATCTTACCACTTCCCCTCTGCATCCCAGGTATGAGACCTCTGCCATACCCACCTGACACTTACTGGGCTTAATGATGAACCCTGCCCTTTGCAGTCTGCCCCGGACCTCCCTGACATGCTGAAGGTGCTCTTGCCAGGAATGTCTTTAGATGGTAATATCATGCAGGAAAGCAAGGGCATAATCTCCTGCTCCAGCTAGGATATGATCTACCAGCCTCTGGAAAGTCACTGCGGCATTTTTCATCCCAAAGTGCATCTTTGTGAATTTGTATAATCTGAAAGGAGTTACAAAGGCTGACCTCTCTCTAGCAGTGGGAGTCAAGGGTGCTGCCATCCTTCTTTGGTACCAACACCACTAGGGAGGCTCAGGGACTGCTAAACTAGTGGATTACTCCCAGTTCCAACATTCTCTGTATCTTCTCCCTCAGAGTCTGTTGGACTCCCTCAGGCACCCTGTAAGGGGCCTGCTTGATAGGTCTTTGGGGCTTGTGTAAACATGGTACTGCACCAGGTGGGTACACCCAGGTTTCCCAGTGAAGATTTCCCCAAACTCCTGTAACACTGCTCAGATTTCTCAAACATGGGTAGGGGATAGCCATTGAGACATTGCAACCATTTTCACTGAGGTATCAGTCTGAGCCTCACTGAGGAGATTAGTCACCGATCTCCACAAGACCATTAGTCTGGGGGTGATAGGGATAGACTTTAGGTGCTTCACCCCACAGTACTCCCACAGACAAGCCAGCAGGTCTGACATGAAACTGACACCTCTGTCAGTCAGTATTCCTATCAAGAAACCTACTCTGCTGAAAATATATAACAAAGCATTTGACACCTTCTCTGGAGGACAGAGCCATCAACTCAGGGTATCTAGTAGCATAATTTACTACCACTAGGATATATTCCTTCCTTGTGGAACTTGGGTTACTCAGAGTGCCCACAATATCCATAGCTATAACCTGAAATGACTCCTTAGTCACAGGCAAAGACATCAAAGGAGCTTTGACCTTGTCTCCTATCTTGCCTACTTTTTGGCACTGCTCACAGGTCCTGCAGCACCCTGCTACATCCATGGGAATCCCTGGCAAATAAAAGTTCTGCAGAATATGTCTCTTGAAATGCTTTATGCTCATTTGACCTGCAAAAGGAATATCATGGGCTATGGCTAGAAGTGCCAGATGGTAGGCTGTAGGCACTACCAACTGCTGTATTACCTCACCCTCTAGCTCTCCCTCAAGTTTCCACTCTCTATACAGTAGCTCTTTGTTCCAGTATACAGACTCCTCATTTCCTTGAGAATTAGGTAACTCCTTAGCTACCTCATGCAAGCCTTGTAATGTAGGGTCTGAGAGCTGATCCTGTCTCAAATCTACCTTTGTGACCCTTCCCAACTCCCCTTCCACAAGATGTCTAGTATATTTTGCCAGTGGTGCCTCACTGTCAGCCTGGGTACTAACACTCACTTCTGCCCTTGCGATTATCCTGTCCAAGGAAACATCAGTACTTATCAGCAGCTGTGGCTCACCTTCAGACTCACTGCTACAGGGTAGCTCCCTCAATGAAATAGCCACATCACCAGCCCCAGGTTCAGGTGTGGCATCCATCTTAGTCTCCCCCAGGCTGCCAGACCCACATGCCTGTCTCAAAGCCTAAATGCATGCAACTGCATGCACCCAAGGTACTGCATTATCAAAATCATTCCATATCAAGACATCTGCAGGGATATCCTCAAACACATCTACTTGCTTGCTTCCTTTTCCACCCTCCCAGTCAAGGAGAACCCTGGCCAAAGGTATTTGGAATGGGGTGCCTCCTAAAGCTCTGAATGGAGTGGACTGCCTAATGAAGTACTGCTGCTCTTTAACCACTGCAGATTTCACAATGGTTATTTCAGAGGCTGTGTATCTCTTGGCAGTGGCTTGTTTTCCATCCACTAAGATAGGATACAAGCTCTGGTGATAGTTTGGTATCCTGTTGTCTCCAGACAACCTGCCACTGACATGCTGCTAGTTCCACTTGCTGGCTCGCTCACTTTTTGTTCCCTATCTTGCTTTTGTGGATATTTGAATGCTACATGGCCCTTCTGGGTACCCTTAAAACATCTAACCCCGATCCTGGCAATTTACCTAAACTAATGGCTTCCCCTTTTACTGGTGGACCCTGTTGATGTGGTTTAGGCTGCCCACCATGGGTCCCCTTATATCCATGAGCAGCACTGGGTATCCCCTTCTTGTGCAGTGGTGCCTGCTTGCCAAGTAGATATCCCCTTTTCTCCCCAGCTCATCTGCAGAGATACACTCCCTGTCTGCCATCCAGATTCTCAAGTCTTCAGGCAAAGTGCTAAGGGCTTGTTCCCTCACCAAAAGGTCTGCCAGCCTTCCAAAAGCGGTGACCTGTCACCCACTCACCCACCTATGAAAATAAGTGCTTAGTTCAGCAATATAATCACATACAATTTCATCTGCCCTACGTCTATGCTCATGAAGTTTTTTCTGTAAGCTTCGGGTGTTGACTTAAAACATTCCAGTAAACATTGTTTAACCTTGTCATAATTTAAACAATCAGTATCAGACAATTTAGAAACAGCAGTTACAGATTTACCATGGAGTAAAGGGGTCAGGAACTGTACCCAGAGACCTTGGTCAACATCATACTGTCTACATAGTTTTTTAAATATATGAATAAAACTTTCAAAATGATCACCTCTTGTATACTGAGGAAGAAACTTACTGACTTTTGTTGCTTCTGCAGTTTGGTTATTCTCTTCCCCATTACCTCCATGTTCCTGTTGAGGAGTCAGCATGTCCCTCTCATGTTAATGCTGTTTCTCATTTCTTTGGCCTCCAAATGCTGCATTCTCTCCGCCAATTCTAATTCCATACATTTTGCCTCCAGTTCAATTCTCTAACTCCAGATGGGTTTTTAAGTCCTCTGAGGAAAAGATGAACTGTCCTGTTTATGAGTGCTGCACATCTCCATCACCAAACTGGTTGTCTTCCTGGTTGCTTGTCTATGCTGCAGCTACAACTAAGGCTGAAATCATTTCTTCTTTAGTCTGGTTGGCATGCACCAGTCCTTTGGGATTTGCACATCTTATCCAGCTGGTTCACTGTCAGCTTGCCATAATCCTCTGCTGTCATAATTGCCTGCATTCTCTGACTAAACAAAACTAGACAAATAAATAAATAAAACTGATGTGAAAAATTAAACTCTGTATGTTTACCTCATGGCTTCTGAGAGTACACACACCTTTAATGACAACTGCTTACAGCTACAGAAGTTCAATTAATATCCCATCACTGCCACCAATATGTGAAGTCCCTCCTCTAGGCCAGTGATCAAGGAGTCTCAATCCTCACCACTGACACCAATCTGGAATGTTCACCGAGAAAGAAATTAGCCACACACAGTATTTTCAGATGCACTCTCTGCACCAAGTACTCTTTCCATTAAGAGCACACATGGAATGCACACTCCACTCCTGGAGCTAGACATTTTCTCCAGGCCTTGAATCAGACTCCCCACTGACCACTACAGAGCTGAGTCCTTAGCAGGGTGTTCCAAACCAAGTCCTCTACCACCATCTCTGTGAAATCAGTGCTCTCAGTGTCCCTGTCCAAAGTAGCTATCACACACAGTCTTTTGAAATTTGAATTTTCACACACACACACACACACACACACACACACACACACACACACACACACACACACACACACACACACACACACACACACACACACACACACCTGGGAAAGGATGGCTCAGCTTACCCCCTCTGATACCTCCATCTAGTCTCTAAGGTAGATTTACTGCCACAAGAACACCAAAAGTCAGTTACTTCAGGCTCTTACAAGTGTACCAAATTACACTTAGTAAATTAGTATTTATACAAATGGTGGTGTTTAATCAAGCAGCAAGACTTTCAGGAACATGGAACCACAGTGCCACTAAATAAATGCAAATACTCTCAAAGGTTAAATATTTTCTAAAAGACCAGCCACAATGAAAGTTTAGATATATTCAATAATAAATAAAAACAAAACATGAAAATACTAAGTATCTATTTATGATAAACACCAGAGTTTCAATCACAGGAAATAAAAAACAGCACAGATGGAAAGACTCAAACAGCTACAGAAAAAACTACATTTAACTAATCTCACTATATTTTTCTAACTAACTGAAAATTACTGTTCCCTAGTTATTTACTAAACCAAGGCAAGATGAAAGTGGATAAGTGTCTCTTGTCAGGTCCAAAAACAGAGTGCATACCTCACATCTCTCACTAATATTCAAATACAATGTCATTGCTGGCTACAGAATGACATCACATCTGGTCACCTGAGTTTGGTTTCCACACTACCCTCTCACTAGAAACTGAGCCAGGATCTGGCACTGATGTGTCGCAATACACACACAGA
Source organism: Protopterus annectens (assembly GCF_019279795.1). Taxonomy (NCBI): domain Eukaryota; kingdom Metazoa; phylum Chordata; order Ceratodontiformes; family Protopteridae; genus Protopterus; species Protopterus annectens. The sequence continues at coordinate 650,298,228 of NC_056749.1, read as the reverse complement.
ATTTTAGCTAAGGTTTATTGCAGCATCTCATAGTTGTAAAACAATTCCAACACTTACACCCTTCCTGCAGAAATGAAAAAGATATTCTCTGGCCCCCAGGGTAGCACAGACATTATGTCTCTGGCTGCATTTAGACCTGTCAGATAAACTCTTTATACCAACTCATTTAATTTCAGGCTTTTTTTAAGGTTAGCTAGGCTGAGCTTAACCCCTTCCCTTCCCGTATCCTCTGTTAAAATATATACATTTTATAAGTTACAACAATGCACTCTGACATACATGTATATATTTTTTTCTGTCCAGGAGGATCTACTGTTGACACATTTTAACACAAGGAACTTTACAAATACATTTTTAACACAAGCATCTGTACAAATCAGTTTGATATTCAAATGACATATAAGTCTTTACAAAACTCCAGCTAGCTATGCTGGCATATGTTACACATGCACTGCCCTACCCTCCCTAGTATAGCTGGCACTACCTCACCTAGAAGTATTTAGGAGTATGAATTAAAAAGGCTTCTGTTATGGCAGCTAAGGATATGTGGGGAAAGACTAAACAAAAGATAACAGAAAAACTGAGAAATTGAAAGTTTTTGTTTATAGATATTGATAGTAAGATACAATCACTGAAAATAGGCAAGAGGGGGCTGGAATTAACTAGAGAAAACTGGGAAAGGAACCAAGGTATTGGGAGAAAATGACTAAAGAGGGAAAGATAATAGAGTGGAATGAGGACAAGAAGATGTTTGGACTACAGGATCCCCTATCAGAGTATAAGCAAAGAGACAGGGATAGGGGAGTCCTGAGTGAAAGACCTGCTCAGGTCTATATTATAAGTTCAAAGTTTGAAAACTTCGAATCTCATATGATCGACATCATATGAGCAAAGTTTTCAAACATCAAACATTTCAACGGAGATTGCTGTAGGGAATATTTCCCTTCACTTCAATGTAGTGCGATCTTGGAGATGGTATATTTAAGTAGCAGGGGGTTTGGGGGGTGCATGGGGGCTTGCCCCCCTGCATAGAGCGTTCAGGTAGGTTTTTTATTTTTATTTTATGTTCGATGTTTGAAAACTTCGCTCATATGGAGTCGATCATATGAGATTCGAAGTTTCCAGACTTCGAACATATAATATAGACCCAACCTGCTCTGGTATTGTTTTTAGTTGAATCTAAAAAAGAAGCTGCTGTTAAAAACATGTAATTAGTAGGGCATATAAAATAGTGCATGATAATTATAAGAATCAATCAGAGGAGGTTGGAAAAGATTGGAAGAGAGATTGGAAAAGCAATTTACAAGAGAACAATGGGCGGGCACGTGTATGGCTTCCAAGTGTGCAACAAAGTCCAGAAGGTTTAGGATCTTTGCTTAGAAGTGTCTGTTATACCCCAGGCAAACTTCAGAGAATTTTTCCGCAGGCAGATAGCAAATGTTGGAAGTGTGATGGGGAAGAAAGAGATAACTGGGAACATTTACATCTGAATTGCCTTGATATAATAAGGCCTTATTGAGAATAATTCTGTTGGCTTCCCAAAAGTAATTAATAGAAAATGCAAATCATATTCTAAACTAAATGCCTTTGAAGTATTGAATATTATAAAAGAGATAAACCCAGAAGAGAGAGAGAGTGAAGGCACATATTACATAGACATAAATGGAAATTGCGAGAACAATACATGCAGAATAGTGCTCAGTAGAAGGAGTGAGGTTTAAGAGAAGGCAGGAATTCAGCAATTAATGTAATGTTGCACTGATGATAATTACAAAGAAAGAAAAGATGGCATGTATAATGTATGTAAATGGGAAAAAATGTTAATTTGGTTTGTTTTCTTTTCTGTTAATGTATGCTTGCTATGTCTTAATCGATGATAAAGGTGCTTAAAAAAGATCTCCCAGTACACAAATGAGGGCTGAAGGAATCAAATCCTCTACTACAAGAACTATGCCTTACAGCTTCAACACTCTATACCAACTAATAAATATGAAAGAGAGATTTCAGATTATCTGCAATGTGCGCATCTGCCAAAAATTGCTAGAGAAGTAGTTTACATGCATACACAGAAATATTTCAAGCACGGGCATTAATGCCCTTCTAGCTTGCCAGTATACCAAAACCCTTGTTCCCATATTAAGTGTCCAGGTTGTTCTTAAAAATATCTAAACTAGTACTTGCTTTAATGTAATTTGTTAGTCTGTTCCATGCATTGGAATCTCTGTCAGAGAACCAATTAGTACACTTCTCATTCCTATAGAATCCTCTACATAGGTTGTCTGATGATTCTCTAGTACTTTTTGATAATTCCAAGCATTCCCAGAGGTAGTTGTTTCTACATGTCATATATACCTGAATAGGATCTCCTCTTAGATATCTGTGAGAGACACTACAAGTTCAGATATTTTAGTCTTTCATAATAACCTAAATTTTCACATCCATAGATGCCCTTGGTATATTTCTACTGTAGTCTTTCCAATTTACTCATGCTTGTTTTCTTATAGGGTTTCCATATTGTTATTCCATACTCAAGTTTGGGTCTAATGTAATTAACAAACAATGACTTCATTATTTTTGATTTCCTAGACTTTATAAATCTTTTTATACAACCTATAGTTCTATAACTATCATTAACCAATTAATTGACATGATTAGAAAAAACTCATAGCTGAATTTACACATATACTCAGGTCCTTAAATGAGTCTACAGTTTCAAACACTGTTGTTGTTGTTTGTCTTTCGGCTTTTTCCCGGTAAGGGGTCGCCACAGTGGAACTCTGGTCCACTAATGATTGGCAGTAGATTTTTATGAAATGCCGAGGTGCCAGCTCGATGCCCAACCTTCAGCAAAGGCATGCCCATTTATGCACGCATGCCTTTCGAATGCTACCCAACCACGGGGAGGACATGCAGACTCCACACAGAAGGCACTCACACTGTGTGCTGTATTAAATATTCACCTTTCAATTTATGTCTCCCAAATCTCATATGCTTAGTTTTTGATGTATTTATCAGCATATTATTCTTCTGTGCCCAAATGGTCAATTTAGTCAAGTTATTTTGCCAACATGCCTTATCTGTAAGACATGTAATCAGTTACCCAATTTCAGGTCATCTGCATATAGACCGTAGAATGCCTCAGATGAAAAAGTTAGGTCTGAAAGATACAATCTAAACAAGTAAGGGCATAGGAGAGAGCCCTGTGGGACACTCTGACTGTAATCAAGGATTCCACCTGTCCAGTTGCTGTATGATACTTGCAATGTCCTATTTGTAAGCCATGCAGCTATCCATCTTATTAAGAGTACATCAATACCTTGTTGTACTATTTTATTGATCAGCGTTTTCTGTATGACCCTGTCAAATGCTGAAGTTAAATCTATATAAATTACATCACAGCACAATGTTTCATTCATAGTTATTATTATATTGTTATAGAACATCATGTTACAGGTGGTAATAGAGCTGTTTTCAATATATGCATGCTGATATATGGTTTCAGGTCCCAACCTATCCAGTTCTGACAATAACTTATCCAATATTATTCCAAAACATAACAGTAGACTTAAGGGTCAATATGACTCTGGGTTAGTCCTACTTCCCTTTCCCTTAAAGACAGGCTTAAAAAGCGCATGTCTCCAATCTTAAGGAATCTCCCCATATTTATATGACCTACTGAATAATAGATATAACAGCACTGTAAGTTCTTGCTGAAGTGTTCTCAGGTCATTGTTACTAATTCCATCTCCTCCCTGTGCTTTGTTTGCATCCAGTTTGCGCAGTTCATTTTCAATATAGTTTAATTTGATTACAGTATCTGGAGTTACCTGGATGTCACTCGAACAACTTATCACGCCTTTTGTGGAGCCAAACTGTTTTGCATAAGATTTTGTAAATACATCTATAATCTGTTGTGTCTGAGAATAAATTTTAGAATTTGCACACAGTTTTTCAATGTGTGTGTCTTTACTCCTTCCACATCTTATATATCTATAAAAAGGTTTCCTATTATGGTCAATATCTTTATATAAATTTTCTTCAAAATTTTCTTGATCTTGTCTCACACTATGCTTAATCTGTTTGCCAAGCTTGTTTATTTCAGTTTTCAAAGTTGTAGTTCAACCTTTCTTCCATTTCTTGTACTTTGTCACTTTAATCAGATATTTTGTTCTTATGGAAATATATCCCCCTGACATTGTATGCCTAGAGCCTGATGTTAAATATTTTTTTTTATTTTTTGCACTCAGTCTCTCTTTCAAAACTTTCCACATTCCATCTGCTGTTTTTCACTGAACACCTCATTCCAGTTAGTTTTACATAGGGACTAGTTTGCTTCCATATAATCTGTAACTAGCCTTCTGTGCATTGTCTTAGATTTCAGTTTGGCAGAATTATCTAGCAACAAACTAACCTTTATAATCCCATGATCACTGCACATCAATGGTGGTAAAACCTGACTTGAAGTTACAGTAATTTCTTTGGGAACACAAACACTGTCTAGTATATTCCTTGCCCTGTTAGGTTTTTTAACAAGCTGAAGCAATTGCTGTTCCTGAATATGCACTGTGAATAATTTCCTTACGAATGTTGTTAAATCAATATTATTCCACTCTGTTTCTGGTAAATTTAATTCCCCAGTTAATATTATTATTCCCTCCTGTGTTTCATGTAAGAAATGTATGAATTCCTGTAGGTCATCTGCACTTGACTTTATTGGTCTATACACTCCAACAATTGTTATATGTTCCAGAATTGTCTTTATTGTCACAGTTACACAGTTTATAGTATTGGTACTATCGCTGCACATGTAATAATCACTGGTGTCATAGCTACTGTTAATCCCTATCATAACACCTCCACCTGATGTTTGTTAGAATGTCTGTTACAGTAAAACATTTATATTCTGACAGAACTGGTTTCCAGTCATTGTTCTTTAACCATGTTTCACAAACAATAGCATCATCAGTATTGTGGGAATGTAGCAAATTGTCCAATAAAAAAAACTTTATTATTAATGCTCCTAGCATTAACAACCATCACTGATGCATCACAATTTGCTATATGTGAACTGTTACATTTTTGACCTGGCAAAAATCCTGCCTAGTGTTTGTCAAATACTGCAAAATATCTGCTGCAAAAATTCTCTTCCCTGATCTTGACAAATGCACACCATCCTGTTTGAACACGTATGGCCAAAACAAGGCTTCGATGCTCTACACATTTCCATTTTTTAAAATAGGACATTTTTCCCATGTAGGTATTTACCCAAAAAGTCTTTTCATTTATGGTAACCTGGCTATCCTTTCTATAGGTGATTTGTGAAAAATACGGCCTAACACCAGTACAAGCTATACTATCTAAGAGAATCCTTATGGGTGACATAATTTGTACCAACATGAATAAAAACAGATCCATACTTCCTTACATTAATGCATTCCAAAGCTTGTCTCACATCTTCTGTTTTTGCTCCTGGCAAGCATAACATTATTCGAAGTTCATTATCATCTCTGAATCTCCAATTACAAGAATATCTTTGCTGACCAGCTCTGAAGAATCTTCAGCTTCTAATACAATAATATCTACTCTCTCAGTTGTTATGAAGGATAGAGCTTCATCACTATTAATCTTATTAATCCCACTGTTTTCACTGTTTATTAAATTCTCATCTAGCTGGTATTGTAAATTCACAGCCTGAGACATGTGGTCAACGTCTGTCTTTCTCTTCTTTTTTTTTACTGTAATATTCTTCAATCCTTCCACATTCAGTTTTGATTTCTTCTTTCACCTGCCCCTTGCCTCTTTTTTCTACCTTCTCTGTTGGAAAAATGATGCCTTTTTCTGTAGACTGAAGGTTTTCTGATATAAAAAATATCATCATTCTCTGTAACCTGTGAGTTACATAACAAAGTAGTGTCCTTTTTCCTACGTATTATTTCCTTTACAGTCACTAATCAGTTTATTTTCCTTCCTTGTTATTTGTTGAGAACTTCTTCCTTTCTTTCTTTTTTTTTTGTTTCCTTCTAAACAAATCAGATCCTCAGATTGCTAAATACTTGGATCCAGGATTCCAAAGTTGTCAGGGGCATTGTCTTGTTTCATAAGGGTTGAACGATCTTTGCAGAAAATAGATACATCATTTCCTAATTTTGTTCTATTTGTTCGATGCCTAACATTATTTTGTTCATCCATCCAGTCATTAATATGTGAAACAACAGTTGTCAAAGCCATGCCAATTGCACAAGTGCAATCATTATCATTAAGTCTAGATTTACTTCTAACAATGGTAAGCAAATCATCCAGCTTCTGACACAAGAAACACAGGTCACCAGTGTTATCAGCTGTTACTTTTAAATATGCATAGCATTTATTACTTTGCATTAGCAAAATCATTAATTGCACACTCATTTAAGGAATCCGCATTCAGCTTCAAATTAATAAAATATTGCAAAAGAAAGGAATAATCAAAATCAGTAAAAACAGAATTCAAAGAGAACTTAAATCAACTTCTATGACAAAAATCATATCAGCAATATACAACTAAATAATAAAGTACAGTAAAGTTGTTCTGACCATTCAAGTACTACAACCCAGACAATAGTTGTGATTCCTTTATGTCACGTGTACAGTACCTTCTGCTAACTGTCGCTCTTCTTTTTAACAGTAAAGCTAACTAAATCACAAACCAAGATAGGATTGTTTAGATATGCTCAGGATTTTCCTCTCTGCAGTGTGTGTAAATTTATAGCTGTCTAGGCATCTTGGGTTGGCTGCAGCCTCCCTGTCTAAAACCTACACCATTCTAACAACCAACAGTGAAATTAAAGGTAAGACAACAAAATATGAATAAAAGTAAGTCTTGTTAACAAGCAGTCCCTTCCGGGTCCCTATTAGAGCGATGAAAAGGCTAAAGATCGAACGACATAGAAATCAAAAATGCCATTATTCGGAATCGGTATTGTGAGATTGCGGTACAGTAAAGATTGAAAAATTTGCCCTTTCCTTACTGTAGTGCGATCTTGGAGTTGGTATACATAATTAGTGGGGGGTGGGGTGGGGGACACAGCCCCCCACAATACTTATTTTGAAGAACGGCATTTTCGATTACTAAGCCGTTCAATCTTTAGCCTTTTCATCAGTCTAACAATGACCCGTCCCTACCTACCTGCAAACAGTGAAAAACAGTAATAACAAATACAATATAAATTCAAATAAAACTTCTCTTACCAGTCAACTTTACAGTAAATCACAAGCCAAGATAGGATTGTTTAGATAAGCTCAGGATTTTCCACTCTGCAGTCTGTGTACATTTATAGCTGTCTAGGGATGGCTAGAGCCTGCCTGTCTAAAACCTATGCCTTTCTAACAATCAACAGTGAAATTAAAGGTAAGACAACAAAATAGGAGTCAAAGTCAGTCTTGTTAACAAGCAGTCTCTTCCTACCTACAAACAGTGACAGTGACAAGAAATGCAATATAAATTCAAATAAAACTTCTCTCATCAATCAACTCCACAGTACATCACAAACCAATATAGGATTGTTTAGATATGCTCAGGATTTTCTACTCTGCAGTCTATGTAAATTTGTAGCTGTCTAGGCCCACATGGCTACAGCTTGCCTGTCTAAAACCTATGCCTATCTAACAACCAACAGTGAATTTATTTATTTGACATTTGTTGATCTGGATAGTCCGACTGGGTCAAGGCCTTTGTTCAGCAGAGGTCCGGGGAGAAAAGCTTCAGAGTACAATTATATGAGATTACATATTACAATGAGATTGTCTAGAAATGCATTTACAAAAATGAAGACAAGAGAGACTTGAGAACAATTATGGTTGAAGCAGACAGTAATAAAATTGACTTGAGGGATAGTAGACGGTTAGGAATAGTATTCTTTAGGAGGTGGTGTTAAAAGGAATGGGATCAGAGAACAGTACAAGAGAAGTTGAGAAGTGATAAGTGATGTTAAGTTTATAGGTAGTACGGCAGAAGTCAAGAATGGATAAGTGATGTAGCCTGGAGAGAGACAGGAGAATGTTGTAGTGGAAAGATGGTAGGTTGGAGAAAGATGATGTAGAAGTAGAAGGAAGGAAGTGGAAGATTGTTATAGTATAAAGTGGGAAGGAAGGTGAAAGGAAGAAAAGGGGTATTAGGAAGTAGAAGTGGAAATAAGGGAGAGGGGAAATAAACAGGATTTGGACTAGATTTGGGGAGGTAAGTTGCAGGGACATATCCAGGTGTTTAGGTATTGTTTGAGGGATGTCTTAAATGTATAGGTCTGGGTATGCTTCTTAGGGTCAAGGGAAGCTTGTTCCATAGGATGGTGGGTGAGTAACTGTATAGATTATGTCCAGCAGATTTTTTAGGTTTGTAGATTTGCAGCAGGCATTGATCAGAGCTCCTGAGAGGATGGGAAGACATGAAAAAATTAAAGGCAAGACAATAAAATATGAATCAAAGTAAGTCTTGTTAACAAGCAGCCCCTTACTATCTACAAACAGTGAACAACAGCAAAAACAAATACAATATAAATTCAAATAAAGCTTCTCTTACCAATCAACTTCACTGTAAATCACATTCCAAGATATGATTGTTTAGATATGCCCAGGACTTTCCTCTCTGCAGTCTGATTACATTTATAGCTGTCTATGACCCTTGGGGTGGCTATTGCTTGCCAGTCTAAAACTTGAAAATAGCACTTTCCAAGGCAAGAAACACAGCATCCATGGGACCAGACAGCATCCCAGGCTGCATACTACATGAACTCCAAAACAAATTAATCCCTCACCTTAATACCATGTTTAACCACAGCCTCACCTCAGGCTATGTGCCCACAGAGTGGTGCACGGCAACAGTTATACCACTCCACAAAGGAGGTGCCACCACTGATCCTAGGAATTACCGCCCCATCAGCCTGATGAGTCTCGTCTGCAAAGCCATGGAACACATCATCATGGAACTCATAAACAAAGACATTGGGAACCTACAAACCCTTGAGCCCACCCCGTTTGGGTTCATAAAGGGAAGGTCTTGTCTCCTAAATCTGGTTGACTTTTTCGAAATGGTCATTAAAGCAATAGATGAGGGAAAAGTGGTTCACACAGCATGCCTTGATCTTACAAAGGCCTTCGATACCATTCCCCACTCAGAAATTATTGACAAACTCACCAACCTAAATATAAACCCCTATGTTACAAGATGGGTTGCTAACTGGCTCATGGATAGAACCCATTCAGTGAGAATAGGAAACGCTATATCCGACTCCAAACCTGTGACTAGTGGTGTACCACAGGGCTTGGTCCTGGGACCACTCCTGTTCGGTATCTACTTCTCGGAGGTACAAGCAAACACAGAGGGACTATGGCTAACAAAGTTTGCAGACGAAAGCAAACTGGGTGCCATAATTGAGACCCCTACTGGTGTAGATATCCTTCAAAGGGGTCTTAAGGATACAGATACGTGGTGCCAAAACCATGGCCTCAAGCTAAATGCCAAAAAGTGCATCATCATCCCCTTTGGGAAAAACCAAGTACCTATGAATTACAACATAGGTGGTAGCCCACTTACCATGGAGAGTGTGATAAGAGATTTAGGGACTCAGGTGGATAGTAACCTCTCCTTTGACAACCATATTGCTAAAGTGGTTAGAAAATCCTTCTACATGGCCCACCTTATCACAAAAGGATTTGCATCCAGGAATAAGGATGTTATTGTCCCCCTCTACACATCACTCATTAGACCCATTATTGAATATAATGCCCTATTTGGGATGTACCTAACAAGACATCTGCAACAACTAGAGAAGCCTCAAAAGTACCTCACAAAGAGGATAAAGGGCCTCAAACAGTTGCCCTATGCCATGAGGCTAAACAAAACTCAGACTGTACTCAGTCGCATACTGGCTACTCAGAGGTGATCTCTGCCTGACATACAAGGCTATGTCAAACCCTGAATTGCTAGAAATGCTCCACCTAAAGAAAACCCAATCCACCAGAGCTACTCGCTCAAGGGACATAAACCTGACATCTACAATAAACAGGACTTGTTGGAGGGACAGATTCATGTCCCAGAGACTTCCCTTGCTCTGGAATAAGGTTCCCATGAATGTGAGGCAGAGCTCCTCATTAGCGCTCTTCAAGAGGAATCTTGATGAGTGGATGAGAAACAGGAAATTCATCCCGGGAATCACTTCAGTGGCCCTGCTAGAGAGGGGCGCATGAAACTAAACCACTTGGGAGGGAAGCGTAAGCAAAAACATTTTGTCTAGGCTTGGTTATGCCCTAGGGCCAATAGCCTAGTATCCACCTATGAACCTATGAACCTATGCCTTTCTAACAACCAACAGTGAAATTAAAGGTAAGACAAAAAATATGAATCTAAGTAAGTCTTGTTAACAAGCAGTCCCTTCCTACCTACAAACAGTGAAAAACAGTAATAACAAATACAATATAAATTCAAATAAAACTTTTCTTACTAGTCAACTTCACAGTAAATCACAGACCAAGATATGATTGTTTATTTATTTATTTTTTGCTCAGATGATTTTTATTTTAAATTTGCCATAAACAATAAATGAAAACTTATCACGGTTTACAATGAAGTTAGATAATTATTAACTATATACAAATTTACATTTAGCCTAACATTTTAAAACTTGCGTGATAAATTACACAGATATAGTTTAATTAAAGTTAAATAGTACTTGCTTCATGAGGAGGTTAGATCTATTTACAAAGTATCAATCAAAGTTAGAACTTTTTTCCAAGGGTTTTTAGTTAATGGTCTAGGAAACAGTCTTAATTCTTTGGTTTTTATTTCCATTAAGGCTGTCCTCTTCAATAGACCTATGAAATCTTCTTTGCTAGGAGCTGTGATAGAATTCCATCTCTTTGTTATGCATTTCCTAGCTATAGCTAGTATAGTCCAAAGTAAATGAAGGTCAGTCTTATTTGAAGAATAAGCATTATCAGTTATATTCAGTAATAACAAAGCCTTTCTCATAACAAAAGTATCTGTATAAATTGCCTGAAGAAATTGTTAATACTTTCCCAAAAGGGTTTAATTTTTATACAATCATAGAAAATGTGAGACCAATCAGCTTTATTATACTGTTGACATCTCCAGCATAACCCATCATTAGAAGGATTGATTTTTGAAACTTTATCAGGGGTTAAAAAGGATGTATGAAGGAATTCCCAGGTAAATAGTATCCAATAATGAGAACAAGAAGTTAATTTTACTGAGAGAAGTAAATTAGATTTATTTTCAGAGGTTAACTGAATCATATATCCTTTAGTAATATATTGCCAATATGCTGGTTTAGGTTGTGTTTTGTAATTTTTTATTAGATTATATAACTATGAAGTACCATTTTCCAATTTCTTATTATTATATAAACTTTCAAACAGTCTGGATATAAAATTTGGTGTATTTGAAAAAGAAGAAGAATTTATTATCCTACATAGATCCTTGGAGTACGTCAATATATTCTGAAGCATTAACCATTCATGAGAATTCACTTTGTAAGTTGACATCATATATTGTAAATCCCATACTTGCTGATTTTTTAGACAGTGTAACCAACAGATTAGATTTTTCTGTTCCCAAGAGAGGAATATATCTCTATGAATTCTATCTGGAAAGTTTTTAGTAATGCTGAAGAGAATTAATGTCGCAAACCAAAGCTTTAAATCCATATTCATGTTTATAAATTTCCTAAAATAGTCAAATAAATGATTTATTCAATTTGTCCTAGTTAGTTTAGTTATATTGTATTGATAATTTAAGGCCAGTGAGTACCATAATATATTGTCCTTGTCTAGAAAAGTAGAATTTTTAAGTAAATTATTTTCATTTATTATTATAGTTGTTCGACCTGGCAAAAATCCTGCCTACTGTTTGTCAAATACTGCAAAATATCTGCTGCAAAAATTCTCTTCCCTGATCTTGACAAATGCACAGCATCCTGTTTGAACACGTATGGCCAAAACAAGGCTTCAATGCTCTACACATTTCCATTTTTTAAAATAGGATATTTTCCCCATGTAGGTATTTACCCAAAAAGTCTTTTCATTTATGGTAACCTAGCTATCCTTTCTATAGGTGATTTGTGAAAAATATGGCCTAACACCAGTACAAGCTATACTATCTAAGAGAATCCTTATGAGTGACATAATTTGTACCAACATGAATAAAAACTGCCTCACCTCAGGCTATGTGCCCACAGAGTGGTGCACGGCAACAGTTATACATGGTATTAAGGTGAGAGATTAATTTGTTTTGGAGTTCATGTAGTATGCAGCCTGGGATGCTGTCTGGTCCCATGGATGCTGTGTTTCTTGCCTTGGAAAGTTCTATTTTAAGTTTTAGACTAGCAAGCAATAGCCACCCCAAGGGTCATAGACAGCTATAACAATTTCCAATTAGACATATAATTTGGATTGATCCATTCAACCACAGTTTTAAGTAAAGTTGCTCTTATATAAGATTCAATATATGGGAAATGTATTCCTCCCTGGTCCCATTGTCTGATATGATGGGTATATGCAATTTTGTTTCTTTTAGGAAACCACAGAAATCTTAGCAATATTGATGTTATTTTCTTAAGGTGAGTTTTCTCAGGAATTAACAAAGTGGCTTGTACAACATATAAAATTTTAGGGAGAAGAATCATTTTAATTAACTGTAATCTGTCTTCAAAATCTATAAATAACATTATATTTATCCACTAAAGAGTCTATTGTAGCTATGATCCTTCTATAATTAATATTCAATATATCTTGAATATTTTCACACAAGTCTATCCCTAAGTATTTTATTGTTGAGGCATGTTCTCCTATGATATGATTCTTATCTATTTGAAAATCCTTTTTTTTATTTAATAATAAGTATTTAGACTTTTGTTTATTAAATCGAGTCCTGAGATCTTATGACATTTTATTTATTTATTTATTTATTTATTTATTTATTTATTTCAGTTTGATTACCGGGGAAGTCCACTGGGCCATGAAGGACCCCTTTTCAGTGGATGCCCAGGGAGAAAAGCTCCAAAGGCAGTATAACCAAAAGAAAAATGTTGAAAAGAATACAAAACATAATAAGACACTGCTAAAACAAATTTACAATATGATGTACACACCGTAAGAACATTGTAAGAAAGCATATTTACAATAGGATGTAGACATAGTAAGGACATTGAAATGCAAATATACAATAGAATGTTTACACTCCAAGAATTCATAAAGGTCAGTAAAAAACTTAAAATTAGGAGGTTTTTTTTGTACTTTGCAATATTTCTTCCATACAGAGAAGTAGAGCCTGCTAAAATATAGCTAGAGTTTGAGAGTATAAAGGTGGAGGAGAAGGGGCTTAGTCAAGGGGCACCTTGGGATTAAGTAGGGTGAAAGCAAGAACATTTCCACTTTGAAGAAAGGTGCAAGAAAAGTTGGGTTTTGAAGTAATCCGAGTTAGATATGGTTCTAAGAGTAGGAGGGAGAGAGTTCCATTTCCTACCTAGAGAGAAGAATAATAATAGTTGGCCAGCGGGATGTTTAGGTCTGGGGATGGAGATTAGATTTTGGTGTTCAGATCTTAAAGATCGGTTGGGAACGTAAGGGGGAAGGATGTTGGATAGAGCATGGCATTTGTCTGGGTAGAATATTAGTTTATGAGTGGTTGTTAGTTGGAGATAGTCAAGGTGGTTTGGGAGTTCTAGCCAGTTTAAAGATTGAAGGGAGAGGCAGTGGTGGGTTGAGTTTTTGGATTTGGTGGCAAATTTAGAGATTTTATTATAGCAAGTTTCAAGTTTAGAGGAGAGGGAGGCAGAGAGATTAATTAGGAGAGGGGCTCCATAAAGTAGAGAGGGTAGGAAGAAGCTAGTAGCTAAGGTTTGCCTGGAGGATTTGGAAAAAAATAGATTGTTCCTGTAAAGCATGCCAAGTTTTTGGTGGGATTTTTTTATGTTTTGTTGAATGTGGAGGTCAAATTTAAGATGTTCATCTATGGTTATGCCAAGGAGTTTAGCAAAGGGGACCACTTCTATAGGAGTGTTAGATTAGCTGAGGATTTTAAGAGTTTTTGTCCAAGAAAGAAGTTTTAGAAGGGAGGAAAATTAGTATTTTGGATTTATTGGAGTTGAGGGAGAGATGGTTTTGGTGCATCCAGTTTTCTGTAGTGGAAAAAGCTGTTTGAGTTTTAGAGAGAAGATCAGCAAAGTTGGGGGTGGAACAGACTAAGGTAGAGTCATCGGCATATTGGATGACTGTAGTGTCAGGGAGAGCAGTGTGAAGGTTGTTTATGAAGATGTTGAAAAGTATGGGACCGAGAATAGATCCCTGAGTAACACCAGTAGGAGTAGGTAAGAAGGAGGAGGTAGAGTTCTTCCATCTGACAGCCTGGGATCTGTTAGAGAGGTAGCTGCAGAACCAGGAAAGAGTATTAGTGGAAAAATATTGGAAAGCTGGCCTAGTAGGTGTGAATGGGAGATGGTATCAAAGGCTTTGGAAAGGTCTAGCAGAACTGTGGAAACTAGAAGTCCAGAATCTCGGGCTTGATTAACTGTTTCTAAGAAGGAAAGTAGGGCTGTTATGGTGCTGTGGCCTGGACAGAAACCATGTTGGGTGGGTGTGAGTAGATGATTCTCTTTTAAGTAGGGTAAGAGTTGGCAGTGGACACATTTCTCAAGAATTTTGGATATAGGAGAGAGTAGGGCTATAGGGCGGAAGTTAGAAATGGAGTTGTTTTTACCTCCTTTATGAAGTGGTAGAATGTAGGCAGAATGCCAGAGTTTGGGAACATATGACTCTTGTAAGGATCTGTTAATCGGGATGCTAATAGGAAGAGCTATTCCATCGGCTGCGTGTTTGAGGAAGGAGGGGGGAATGTTATCGGGGGCATTGGAACAAGGTTTTAGTTTGGTTAAGAGCTTTTTTATGAAAGTTGTGGAAACTGGTTTGAGTTGAAACATAGGGAGACAGTCATTAGGTGAGTTTAGGATGTTGGAAGGGTTGTTTTCAGGGAATGTTTTGGTTAGTTTGGCAATAGAGTCAGTGAAGAAAGTGTTGAAGAGTGAGCTTAGTTCATTTTCAGCTAAGCTAGGGTCAGGGCAGGGGTTAATTTGTGACCCAGGATGGAGAAGAGAGTTAACAGATTTCCAGAATTGTTTGGGGTTGTTAATATTAGTAGACTGAAGTTTGTTGTAATAGTTTTTTTTTTCCTTGATGATTAGTTTTTTTACTTGGTTGCGGAGTTGGGTATATTGGAGCAAGGCAGAAGGCTGTTTGCTTTTCTGATAAAGTTTCCAAGATTTGTCTCTGAGTTGCATGTTTTGTTTAGTCTCTTTGGTCAGCCAAGGAACAGAATTGGCTTTGATTTATTTATTTCTCAGGGGGGCTAGAGAGTTAAGAGTATTTAAGAAGATGGAGTTAAAATGTTCTACGGCATTGTCGAGGGACAGAGTGTGAAGGATTTGCAAGTTCATTTGTTTGTATATGTTGGAGAAGATTGTGGGGTTGAAATTGCTAAGGTTACGAGTTTGGATATAATGATGTAGGTGTTGAGAGGGGTTAGCAGAGCAGTGAATGAAGGCAGGTAGATGGTCACTGAAGGAGTCAGGGATAGTTCCTGATAGAGAGATTTTGTTTGGATGAGAGACTAAAATCCAATCTAAGGTGGAGCCAAGGGGGTGGTTTTTGTTAGGCCTGGATGTAGAATGGATTAACTGAGTGAAGTTGAAAAGGTTGATAGCTAGGGAGGGGGAAGGTGAATTAATTTTGTTCCAGTCAATGTTGACGTCGCCTAGAATAAATGTTTCATATTTTATTTCAGATGAGGCCCAGTGGAGAATATTCTCTAGGGTAGAGATATTGTTGCCAGGGGAGATATATAAAGAAATGAAGCAGATATTTTTATGTTTATTGAGTTGGAGCAGACATGCAGTTATTTCAGTATTTTTGAATAGAGGGATGGGGATTTGCAGGGGATTATGGAGAGAAGGTTAGAGTAGATAATGGCAGAGCCACCACCTTTTTTGTTTATACGGTCACTCCTGAGGATGCTGAAACCTGGAGGTAGGATCTCAGAATCAGAGATATCGGGTTTTAGCCATGTCTCGGAGATGGCTAAGATGTCAGGTTGGTTGTGGTTAATCCAGGAGTGAGTATGGTGAATTTTAATGTTGAGGCTTTGGGCATTGATAGTGATGACCTTAAGGGTGCTAGGAGAGGTCTTAGGAGTAGAAGGAGTGGGAGGGACAGATGTATTTGAATTTGGGGAGGAGGGGGAAGGAGGGAAGGAGTTGTTAGCACTGAGGCAGGGGCCAGGGTTGGGATGAATGTCTCCAGATAAGTCTAGGCAATTATATGAGAAAACATTAAGTCTTCTAAGTTTGGAGAGTAGGACGTTGTTTGGAGTTGGTGGAAAAGTAAGAGAAGGGCTTTTTGTAGAGGAGGAGAGTATTTTGGGATGGAAGAGGTGTAGTGGGCTTAATGGGATAAGGTAGGGGGAAATGGAGTGGAAGTGAGACAGTGAAGGAGGATGTGGGTGGGAGAAAGTGAGGGTAAGAGAAATAGCCAGGTAAGGGTGAGTTATTGAGCAGTAAGAAGTAGTATGATAGAGAGGAAGAAGACAAATGAGAAGAGAGAGGGGGAGTCTGAGGTAAATGAGAGTTTGTGAGTACATGTTAGGATGGGTGGCTATGGGATGAATAAAAGATGTAGTTGGAAGAGTGAGAGTTAGGAGAGAATGAGGAAGGAGTAGAAGGAATATGTCAATAGGTAAGGAGAGCATAGGGTTAAGGGTAGTGAGAAGTGGGAGGGGTGAGAGAGGTTGGAGAAAAAGAATGGAGGTTTTAGATTGGTTAATTAAGGTATGATTTGGAGGAGGAGGGAAATAGTCTGATTGGTGGAAAATAATGTAGGGTGGAGATGGGGATGTATAAATGTGGATGTGCTGGGGGCAGGTGAAATTTGGGGGCAGGGTAGGGGAGCAGAGTGAGCCCGAAGGGCGAATGGAGTGGGTTGAGCCAGAGGAGGTGAAAGCTGCAGAAGACAATCAGTAAAGAAAGAGTATTTAGAAGCTAAGTTTAACAAGTTAATTAGAGATGTGAAGGTAAGGAAATGTAGGTGAAGAAGAGGAGAAGGGTACTGAGGTGAGCAGAGAAATTGGGTTAGAGGGTGGAATGCTAAGGAGAAAGACAGAGGGAGAAGGAAGAGAAGGAAGGGACTTTAGTCAGGGAGTAGAGGAGGGTAGAGTAAAGGAAAGGAAGGCTGAGAGTTCAGGGCAGTAGAGAGGGGGAGAGCAGAGGAATGGAGGTAGAGAACAGTGGAAGGGGAGATACAGAAGGAGAAGGAAACAAATAGTGGGTATGGTTGGAGGTAGAGGAGTGCCACCTAGTGGACAGACCAACCGGAGTAGTAGAGATCCAAGTAATGAATCAGGAAGGGAGCTGAAGAGGTTCAGGTGGTTAGTAGGAAGTGCAGGGACGACTGAAATAGCAGAGAAGGGGGTAGAGAGAATGGGAGAACTAGGAGCTCAAGCAGTAAAGCAGAGGGGGTAGAGGCTGCTGGCTAATTTGGCAGGGAAGCGTACAGCGACCTAGTAGTACCAACTAATCAGTAGTGCAGAGTTACAACAGTACACATACTTTCTTGGAATCTTGAGGGGGGAGGACTCAGGGAACAGAGGCCTTAAATTTCCAGGTAAAAAGTCCGTTGGAGTAGGCTCTTGGTTAGACAGTTCAGGAAGTTATATTCAGCAGATTGGGCAGGGTGGGCAGGGTGGGCAGGGACCCAGGCTGTAATAAAACAGGGAAAGAAGAGAGGTTTAAGCAGTAGTAAGGCACAAGGAATGTTAAGAAACAGTGTCAGGCATGCAGAAGGTTATTGTAATCAAATTACATGCAAGTGCAATAAGCTAAGTTAACCAAAAGACATACAGAAAACACAGTCAGGCAGTCATGAGGTATTTCACATCAAATAATGCAGATATAGTTCAGCGACTATCTATACTGCTTGTATTTAGTATCTACATTGAGTAGAGATACAGTGTAGCAGTCATGAAATTATTTTACACAAATAATGCAAAAACAGTTTAGCGACTATCTTCACGGCTTGTGTACCATATCTACATTGATTAGAGAATACTGTGTGGCAGTCAAACAGTTAAATTACGCAAATTACTGCAGAAACAATTTAGTGACTTTCTTCGCAGCTTGTATTCAGTGTCTTCATTGATAGAGAATACTGTGAGGCAGTCAAACAGTTATATGACACAAAATTACTGCAGATACAGTTTAGCGACTATCAACACAGCTTGTTTTCGGTGTCAGCATTGGTTAGAGATACTGTGAGGTGGTCATGAAGTTATTTTACACAAGTGAAGCAGATACTGTTTAGCGACTATTTACACAGCTTGTATTCAGTGTCAGCATTAAGTAAAGAGTGCTGAGTCTAGCACGGAGTTAAGCTGATAAAAATGAAGCAAGCTCAATGGCTAGAATGCAGCCTGGAGCTAGCACAGAGTTAAAAAAGAATAATGAAAAGCAAATCCCTACACTAGACTACACTAGATATCTTCACTTATATCTTGTGGCTTGGTGCCGCAGGTATGCAGGTAGAAATCAGTAATACATGTCGTAAACAGTAATAAAAAGCGTCACTGTACTGTAATGCCAGCAAACAATCAAGTTCCCACATATGGAGCACCAGTCAGGCGCGCAACTCGCTGACTAAAAGTTAACAGAGTTAATAAAAAACATAATGAAAAGCAAGACCCTACACCAGATACCTTCACTATATCTTGTGGCTTGTTGTCGCAGGTATGCAGGTAGAGAACACTAATAAATAGTAATAAAAGTGTCGCTGCACTGTAAAGCCAGGAAACAATCAAGTTCCCAGCAGATAGGACGCCAGTCTGGTGCGCAATGCGCTGACTAAAAGGTGAGAGTATTAAGCAGGCAAAGCAAATCACATATTTGCAGTGGAAGAATTACAAGGAACAGTCCTGTAATTCTGTTAAGCATGAGCCATTAAGCAGGCTGTAAAGGGAGACTGCAATTCTAACAGGTCATGAGCATGTAGCAGGAATAAAATGAAAAGAATAATCTTATTTCAAATACGTTTACAAGCCAATGAGCTAACTGGTGACTAGCCCAGTAAAACAGAAGAAAAGTTTTATAACTAATTACACTTACAAGCCAATGAGTTAACTGGCGACTAGCCCAGATTAGGTCAGCACAAACAGGTACAGTCGATGAACAGGTAGAAACCTGAAAATAGAAGCTAGGTAAGTGGGAAGCGTCAGCATACGATACGTCTTTTGCCGATGTAGACCTCAGCTAATGCGCAATGCTCAGAGTATGAGGCGAGGGCAAAGTGAGAGAGCAAGTACAAAAGACACACTAATTCAACAGAAAAAGTACAATAAGTATTCTTGTAATTCAGATTAAACAAAAAACCAGGCGAGGCCAAAGTGAGTGAGCAAGTACAAAGGACACACTAATTCAACAGAAAAAGTACAATGCATATTCTTGTAAGTCAGATTAAACAAAAAAACCAAAGACTTACTACTGAGGAGCAGACGCTGGAGCCAGGGAAGCACAGCAGCTGAGGGGAAAGAGTAGGGTAATAAAGATGGCGGCAGTTAGTGAGCGGGAGTTAAGAATAGTAGGGGAGGAAGTGGGTGGGGAAAGGGAAAAGAGAGGGGGCAGGGGGGAAGGAGAGTGGGTAGAGTGTAGATACAAGCCGGGAATTGAGCGGGAGGAGCCAGAGAAGGTGAAAGCTGCAGAAGACAATCAGTAAAGAGAGAGTATTTAGAAGGTAAGTTTAACAAGTTAATCAGAGATGTGAAGGTAAGGAAATGTAGGTGAAGAAGAGGAGAAGGGTACTGAGGTGAGCAGAGAAATTGGGTCAGAGGGTGGAATGCTAAGGAGAAAGACAGAGGGAGAAGGAAGAGAAGGAAGAGACTTTAGTCAGGGAGTAGAGGAGGGTAGAGTAAAGGAAAGGAAGGCTGAGAGTTCAGGGCAGTAGAGAGGGGGAGAGCAGAGGAATGGAGGTAGAGAACAGTGGAAGGGGAGATACAGAAGGAGAAGGAAACAAATAGTGGGTATGGTAGGAGGTAGAGGAGCACCACCTAGTGGACAGACCAACCAGAGTAGTAGAGATCCAAGTAATGAATCAGGAAGGGAGCTGAAGAGGTTCAGGTGGTTAGTAGGAAGTGCAGGGAGGACTGAAACAGCAGAGAAGTGGGTAGAGAGAATGGGAGAACTAGGAGCTCAAGCAGTAAAGCAGAGGGGGTAGAGGCTGCTGGCTTGTGTGGCAGGGAAGTGTACAGCGCCCTAGTAGTACCAACTAATCAGTAGTGCAGAGTTACAACAGTACACATACTTTCTTGGAATCTTGTGGGGGGGAGGACTCTGGGAACAGAAGCCTTAAATTTCCAGGTAAAAAGTCTGTTGGAGTAGGCTCTCGGTTAGACAGTTCAGGAGGTTATATTCAGCAGATTTGGGCAGGGTGGGCAGGGGCCCAGGTATTGAGGAGCAGACGCTGGAGCCAGGGAAGCACAGCAGCTGAGGGAAAAGAGTAGGGTAATAAAGATTATATATAGATCATTTCTTTATCAGATTATCTAATTCAACTAATGTTTCTTTTGAATTCAATAGTGTAAGAAGTATGTCATCAGCAAAGAGCATGATCTTGAAGTTATATTGACCAACTATATTTATTCCTTTTATCTTTGGATTGTTTCGTACTATTGCCAATAGTTCTATAGCTAATGCAAATAAAATGGGTGACATAGGGCAACCTTAATTAGTACCTCTCGTAACTTGTATAGCTTCTGAGGTAAAGGGTCCTAATTTAACATAGGTTAAATTGTTTTCATAAACCTTTTTAATAAATGTAATGAAGGAGATGGGACATTTATAAGCTTCTAAGATTTTAATTAAATAATCCCAGTTCAAGGAATCGAAAGCTTTCTCAATATATAGTCCAATTATTAAGGTTTCTATATTTTCTTTGCTTAAATAATCAATTAATGTCAATATTCTTTTAATGTTATCATGTGGATGTCTATTTTGAATAAACCCAGTTTGGTCATAGTTGATAATTTCATTCATATGATTTTTTTATTTTTTAACCAATATAGACATAAATATTTAATAATCATTATTTAATAATGAAATTGGCCTATATGAGCTGCATTGACTATCATCCTTGTTTTCTTTTAAAATGGGTATGATTAAGGAGTATCTCCATGAAGGAGGAATTAATGCATGAGTTTGAATTTCAATAAATGTTTTATGTAGTAATGAGGTTATATTTTTGGGGAAAGTTTGTAAATTTCTGTGATTAAGCCATCCATTCCGGGAGATTTACTAGTTTTACTTTCTTTGATTGTATCTATGACTTCTTTGTGCATAATGGAGTTTTGTAATTCATTTTGTACTCTTTCGGGGATTGGTTTAATAATTGAAAACACATTTTCTAAAAGGGGATGTTCTGGCAAATTATTATTATTTTTAAAATGATTTTTGAAATGACACTTGAAAGCATCTAGAATATCTCCTATTTCTGAAACTTTCTTACCTTTTTCTTCATGTAGTATATTAACAATAGTATTAGCTTTAGATTGCATTTTAACTTTAACAGATAAGTTATGTAAGTGTTTTGGAGAGGTGGTATAAGAATTTATTTTTAACCTCTCCATGGCTAAATTAGTTTTGTGATTTAAGATTTCAATATATCTTTTATTTAAGTCTTCTATTGTCTTCTTATTCTCTAATAAATTAGGAGATTTTTTAGATTTAAATAATGTGAGCTTCCTTTGTAGTTCTTCAAGTTCTGATTACCATTCCTTGATTTTATTTTTATACCAAGCAATTGTTTTTCCATAGATATAAGCTTTTAATGAATCCCATACTATTCCTATATTCGCTTTCGAGTTGTAGTTTACATCTGCAAAGAAATTGAGTTCATTCACTAACCATTGCTTAAATTCTTTAATTTTTGTAATATATGAAGGAATTCTAGTAAGAAAAGCAAGTGATTTAAAATTTATTTGCACTTTTAGAACTAGAGAATTATGATCTGAGAAGGGGCAAGGAATTATTGTAAAGGAAGTAATTTTTGTTTGAAGATCCTGGGAAATATATATCTTATTAGTTCTGGTTTAGGTACCATATCTATAATCTTGATGGGAGAATACCAAGGAATTACTATCTATAACATTAAAGGTATCTTTTAATTTTAAGGATTCAGTCCATTTTTTTAGTAGTTTTGCAGTAGCTGTTAGACATGGAGATTTTTTATTAGTAGTTTCAGACATATCTGTAATGCAATTAAAATCCCCTCCTATTATTAAATTACCTTTAAATATGCTTGTAATTTGATCTAAATGCTTTTTGACTGTCCCCATCCCAATACCCAGAAACCAATATAGGTTTACTAGTGTCCACAACCTGTTACTAAACTTCAGAATGATTATAGCTATAAGGCCCTCATTATCTATATATTTATGTATTATTTCAGGTTATTTCAGGATTTAATAAATTGTTTCTCCATAGAATTATTACCCCCCCCTTCTTTGTTTTAAAATTGGAACATGCTAAGGTCTTGAACTAACTTGGGTTCCATGTGAAATTATCATTGCTCTTGAAATGTGTTTCCTGTAAAAAAATGATTTGTGATCTATTTAAGTTTAGATATCTTAGTAAGTTAGATCTTTTATTTGGACTATTTAGACCATTAATGTTTAACGATAATATAGAAAGGGCCATATCAAATTATTTTGAGGAAATATTTAAAGGTGTCATTGACTTTACCTGAAATCATCCCCTCCTTAAAAAATAAAGTATTATTGATTAGTACATAATCAATTATCTCAGTGAAGCATGTTATCACTAAGGTACTCAATAAGTATACGTCAGGCTCGGTAAAAATAATGAACAATTTAAAAACTAAAATAAATACTAAAGTTAAAGTAGTTAGCTCATTAATCCCTACCCAGCATGGAATGAATTACATTCCTAGTCCATCAGATTGAAACATCTGGTGAACTATCACTCTAACTTCCTTTTCCTATTCCTTTGAGCTCCATATATACTGTAAATAATCAAGAAGCCTAATAAACAACTATTATTGTGATTTAAAAACATTTGGTTGTAGAAGGCATTGTTTAATATGAATTAACTACTATATCATTACCATCTAAATATAGAAAATGAATGCAGTTGAATTATACTAATTATTAACTTATTCAGCTCATTGTATCAACATAACCTTCTAAATGAATTCACTTGTTTAAACACACAGACACTTTAATCCTTAATCACAAGGCTTGCAAGCAATAACATAAATTAAAAAAGAATATCACATCTTATAATATATAACATATGCTTTCAAGAACTGTTCATCAGATTTAAAAGAGACTGTATAATTACCTTATAATCTGAATATGGGCTTAATCTTATTATATTTCAGCTAATAGTTATAGTAATGCTTTAGAAAGGCAATAAAAAATGCATATGTTCAAATTATCTAAGTGGTGTAAAGCATAGTAGTTTCTATGAATGTGTTGATCAGGTACTTGTATCATTTTAGTTGCTTGGTTTACTTTAATAATGGTTTTGTTAAAATATGGTTCAAACAACAATCAGATTTAATTTTATATTCTCTTGTACGGGGTATAACTAGATAAGGGAAATCTAGCTTGTTTCCTAAAGTGTGTTGTGAATGTGCTTCTGTAGGGTACGAGTATACCAACAGCCAATCAAAACCTTATCTACTTGTTGTTATGACAACATTAAACTACTCTGCAGTTGTAAAGATAGGAGAAAACTTTTTCCCTAGCTTGTGCAAACTGCAGTCTAAATAGACTTTTATAAAACTTCACATGCACTTATTTCCCACTCAAACAACTGCTGTGAAAACAGAAGAGAGAGAGAAAGAGAGAGAGAAAGGAAAAAAAAAAAAAAAACGTCTCAAAACACTTCCCCTCTCCCTTGCAAGGAGCACACCACCCCTGACCCAAAGACACCAGGGTCAGCTCACATCGTGTCCATTGCACCTTTAACCCCACTCTCCGCATACTATCTGACCTCAAACAACACCAATTCACTCGAACGATAGTGCTTCTCCAATCTGACCCGACACAACTGTACATCAGTTACACATAATCTGAAACTACAACCAACAAAAACCACACCATTCATTATCAATTCAGAAGGAAAAGCAGTACATCACCAGAATTACAACAGTTCCCGGCCTCTATTCCACAGAGAAATCCCACCAATTATCCCCAGAGATCGCCAGATACTTCAACAAACCCTGCCCAGAAAATCACTCCACTGTCAGCCAACTTCCCGAAATAGGAACAATCGCCAAGCCATTCCAAGTAACAACTATTTCAGTAATGCAGCCATCTAAGAAACCCAAACCCTACTTTCAGTAACAATGTTCTCCTCTAGCTGCAACAATAGTCCCAGTCCTTGCACAAGCACACAATGACAGACCGGACAAGATTTCAAATAGGGCACAACCCTGGTGTACAACCTGTCTTCTCCAGTGCATCTGAGGCAAGAAGCAAAAAAAAAATGTTTTTCACCATAATACCAACAGCGATGATTACGGCAATACTCTCCAGAAGCATACACATTGTTTAAGGCCATTGCGAAGACCCCAGCTAATTATCAATGACTGCAATGTATATATTATGCAATAGGCTGTGGGCAGTATAACAAAGGTCAAAATAAATAGGTATTCAATAATTGCCATTTATGCCAGGGAAGGAAGTTGATGTTTTAATACTGTAATGAATATAAATTAATGTGTAGTCTGTGTGTATTTGCAGTTCGTTAGATCACCTCTTCCATACATTACTCTAATGCATCGTCTTTCGCTTAATTCAAATAATTCTATACTATTCCCGATCACAGTATGTTAGTTACTAATCGATCTAACATTTTAACATGGAATGAAATTTAGGTAGCATATTTAAAATGTAAAAACAAAAATAGAGAAAAAAATATCTGTTTTAATACCACTTAGACTGATAACCACACACCAGTTTGGAACAATCAAAGCCAATCAAATAAAGCATATATATATTTACTCTACTATTACTAAATGATAAGCAAGGTAAACTCCAGATTTATATTATAGACAATTTACTGCATGTAATAACTGCAACTCGAGTCTCTTTCTTAACATCCTCATTCACATCAGCAATGAGGAAATACCGTCTTGTTACTTTAATTTTAACTGACAGATCTCAATAGTGTTTCTCCATTTAAAAATTGGAACGTTTCGTAGCTACGAGGAACATTTCATTAATATAGTCTAAAAAGGCTATAATTGCTACTGTATGAGACTCAGACTGAAAATAACAATAAGCATTTTAATAAAGGAAAATTAATTAATTAAATAATAGACATGACACTAGTAGGCTGAAAAACATAGTTATAAAACATAATAATTTAACTTTGATATTACTAGATTAAATAAATAGCTATATTAAGTAGTAGAAATTTTTAACATTTATTTATTAAAACAAAGAGAAGAAGAGAAACTTAATAGGATGATAAGACATGTATAAATAGTTATAGAAACCATACCTTTTCTTGTATATATATATATATATATATATATATATATATATATATATATATATACTGTGAATAACTGCATGAGATTAAAGGTATTAATACATAGTGAGACCATTTAGATGATTTAATAGTTAGGTTGCAGTTGACACTTTGAGAGATTTCATAGAAGCTGATACTTTGGATTCAGTTTTCTGTTTCTTTTTTTGACATCAGTCCAGCCATTTTTGTCAGTGGTTCTCTTCAGGGATGGGGAAGCCCATTCCATATCTTCAGAAATGGTTATAATGTTATTGTTTTGAATGAAATGCACGGCTTCTTCCAGAGTGTTGAAAGTTCTCATCTCACTTAGGTCCATTATTTTAATTTTTGCAGGAAAGGCTATTTGAGCTTTAATATTATTCTGTTTTAGAGTATTTATTAGAGGCCATAGCTTTTTTCTCTGTTCCAGCACTTTAGTGGAGTAGTCATTGTCAAATCTTATTGTGTTCTGATTATATTTTATAGGACTTTTCCTCCAAGCTGTTTTTAACACTTGTTCTTTGTCCATAAAAGATAAGAATTATACTATAATTGATCTTGGTGGTATGATGGATGTTGATGAAGTTGTTGCTGAAGTTCTGTTCCCCAGAGCACGATGGGCCCTTTCTATTCCAAAGGAAAAACCTTCTTTAAAATTTAGAACCTTTGGTATCCAAGAGTTTAGGAAAGATATAGTGTCCCCTCCTTCTGTTTTCTCAGGTAAACCAAACATCCTGATGTTTGACCTTCTCTCTCTATTTTCAAGATCATCTAGTTTGTTAGATAACCAAGTATTTTGCTTCAAGAGAAACTTTGTTTGTGTTTCCTCCTCTTTGACCCTTTGATCAATGTCAGTCAAAGAAGTTTCAATGTTTGTTAACTTTGACTGGTGTTGCTGAAGTATTTCTTTGAAAACTTCTGCTTGCTTCTGTGAGTTCTCTTCTAGGTTCTGTAGATTAATCTTAAAATCATCCATTTTTGTTGATAATTCTTGTACTGTGGTAGTCACCAGTTGTAGTTCTTTTTTTAGTGTCAAGTCAGCATGAGAATTCTTTAGGTTGCTCATCTCTTCAGATGTTATGTATAGACTTCTAAGTAATTTGACAGGAAATTTCTTTTAGAAATCCACCAAATTTTGTATTTAGTTTCTTTAGACTATTAACTAAATATTTGTAGTAGTTTTGTTAGTAATAGTTAATTTAATTTCCTGAATTTAGTACTAATCTATGGAGCTCCAAAAAATGCTGCTTTTCAGTTAGCCATTCAGGGTCCGCCCAAGATATGATTGTTTAGAGATGTAGTTTGTACAAATAATGAATGCTATACCTGATAAAGAGTTAAAAGACAGTTTTACAAAGATGAGTGAGTGACTAAACCTCAGATAATGACTGTATGCTTGTTGAGTTTTGAAATATTCACAAAGAGAAACACTAGTAATGCTTTTTTATCACTGTTCTGGAAACTAGGGCAACCCCCTCCCTTGAAAATAAGTAGTGGTAACCATTAGATGGAAAATAGGAAAGGAAAAAAGTTTAGCTTTTTCATGTGGATCTATTCCAGTGTTGCATCCTGATTATAAGTTGTTTGCATCTATTATAGCAAAAAAATGGCAATTTATTTGGCATAGTTAAATGACTTGATGAGTTCAGTTTTATGGGAAAGCAGACATCATATAATATTACTTCATAAACAAGGATGTTGATAAAAAACAGCACAGACAGATAATGATAAATTAGTGATTATCAGTCTTAGCACAGAAAAGATTTTTCATAGGGATGAATGGTTCAGTTTTACTCAGGTATTTCTGGAGTTTAGCTTTACAAAACAATTTGGTGAGATAATGATGTGTGTGTGTGTGTATGTATATATATATATATATATATATATATATATATATATATATATATATATATACACACACACACACACACACACACACACACACACACACACACACACACACACATACACGTTTATATCTATATATGTATACAGCCTATCATGTAGCTAGAAAGCAGATTTATGCAGGATTGTCTCTGGCATTTCAAAATTCCAGGGAATTGAAAGATGCATGCCTGTTGCCACCAGTATCGCTTGCTTTATATGTTGACCACTTGACATTAGCACTGAGACAGTCAAACTAATGAGTCTACGGTATGGTATAAACTTCTGCCACACTGTATGTAATTGATGGAGAGGGTGATTGATAAATGAATAGAAAAGTAAAAGGTAAGATGGGAGATGAGCAGCTTGGATTCAGATCAGGATGCAGCGCAACTGACCTAATGTTTGCATTAAAACAAATAGTTGAGAAAAAGATAGAGATGAGGAAAGAGTCCAACTGGGCATTCCTAGACTTGATGGAAGCACATGACAAGGCCTCAAGAAAGCTGCTCTGAGCAGCCCTGCAGTGGTTCAAAGTCCCATGAACAGTGGTAAAATTAGTGCAAACTCTGTACAAGGACCTAATGGCACAAGTACAAACAGAATTCAGACTCACAGATGGGTTCCCAGGGGATTGGGTATGCATCATGTTTCATCTCTGAGCCAACTGCAGTTCATACTGCTGAAAGACAACATTAGGAAACAGGTTTGAGGGGGCAGATCAGTAAAGGTGCTGAATGCAGATAATGTGGCATTAAAGGCAGCCTCTGAAAAATAACTTCAGTATAGGATTGGGGAATGGAATACAAAACTGAAGGCACATGGGATGAAACTGAGTAGAGAAAAGACAGTTACAATGGCAGCAAATTAGTGAAATCAGAAGAAAGTGAATGTTGAGACAGAGGGGAAAATAGTGGAACAGGTTAACGGCTTAAGATATCTGGCAGGGATGTTTGATGAGAAGGCAGGTATGAATGAGGTGGTCAGAGGAGCAGCACAGTGACCTGGCACACAAAGTCAAGTGTAGTTTGCAACAGAAGAATGACAAAGAAGCTTCAAAGTAAGGAGTTCAAAACAGTGGTGTGACCAGTACTACTGCATGCTACTGAAACCTGGCAGTGAAGGCAGAGCACTTGAGAAAACTAAAGATGATTGAGATGAAATGCCTGAAACAGGTGGTTGGATACACATTGTAGGACAAATAATAAAAGTGGGACATCAGAGCAGAAACATATGTAGCCATAGTTGTAGAGAAGTTCAAAGAGAACAAATTACAGTGGTCCAGGCAAATGTGCAGGAAAACAGAAGGCAATCTGGTGAAGAAAGTCTGGAATTAAACAAGAAAAAGGCAAGAGAAGATGAAGGTGTCCATTAAAGAGATGGATAGATTGTATGGCAGAAGACCTGCAACAGACAGGTGTGACTGTCTTAGAAGGTAGGAGAGTGGCACTGAATCAAAAGCAAATGCAACAGTTCAAGTAGGTAGCACTCTGAACCCATGAGGAAAATGGGAAAAAGAGAGGTCGATGAAGATATGGTATTATATAAAAATATTACAGATTTCTTTGTTGCTGACAATTTGTCTGATAAATTCAGATGGTTTATTTGAGTTTTTGGATCATTTTGGCATGTTCTCTGTTTGCAAGTTGTATACAATGAAAACAAAGGTATTAATGGTGAATTATAACTCCATCTCATACACTGAGGAAGTGCTATGATTATGGGTCTGCTATAATATGAACGAACTTTTCGAAGTTCGAATGTCATATGGTCAACACCATAAGATCGAACTTTGAAAAGTTTGAAGGTTAAATTTAATGGCTCCATACGATGCAGAATGGGAGAATTTCCCTTTTCTGCACTGAAGTGCGATCTCGGAGTTGGCATATTTAAGTAGGGGGGGTGTGGGGTGCAGGGGAGCCTGCCCCCTGCTCAAAGCGTTAAGGTAAGTTTTAATTTTTTTTGTTTTATTATATATTCAAAGTTTCAAATTTCGATCATATGTTGTCGAACATATGGGATTTGAAGTTTTGAAACTTTGAATATATAATATAGACCCTGATTATGCACGTGGTAGAATCCACACTGCAGATTACTTATTTTAATATTTTCTTTTTGGGATTTACTTGCTGATTTGTCTTTAATTAATTGACCTTAACTGCTTTTAAAGAAGTCACTACTTACAACATTTAGTTACATTTGCTATGGTACTTGCTGTGATGATGCCACTTTCAGTGGAACTCTTTGTTAAGTTATCGTAATGCGTTTGGAAAATGACTGTGACTTGGCATATGTAACCAAACATGTCATGCTGGCATGCACAGAAACAAGCAATACTGTCTGTAAATGTGCTGTGTGCTGGACAGGAATTGCCTACTTTCACTATCACAGCCACACCAAAATGATGCACAACTGAATTTATATTGCTGCCTTTCACACGTGTTGTCAGAGCATCTTAAGGTGAGCTTTCCCCAGTACCCACTACCATTAGTGTTCTACTTACCACCCCTGCCCCCATCTGGTTTGTCTCCTTTCTAGACTGCCCCCCCATGCTAGTTTCTGGATCCTCCACTGGTCTTTGGCTGTGATCAGCAGCACTTATTTGCAAAGCATCCAATCAGAGATGCTTCTGTGCTGTAATGCCAGTAACAGTTTACCAGTGCTTGCAGACAAGGCAGTCAGAGAGGCTAAAAAGAAGCAACACGATGCTTCTCTTTCTTTTTCTTCATTTGGAAGCTTGAGTTGAGGAAGGATGAGATGCTGACATTGCTGAATAATTTATTTCCTCGTGGTGATTAAGTAGCATGTCTATCTGCTGAATGACTAAGGTGGGTGCACACCACAGCCACAATTTTTATTTCCATGCCATTTGAACTGGAAGAGCAAGACTAGTGACATACAGGTACATCTAAATCCCTTATTGCATGAAATCTAGACAAAGCCAAAAATAACAGGGGACAAAGGCTAAAAAATGGGGATAGACTTTAAATACTGCTCTTATAAACTTAGTAAGTTGCTAGAATAACAGGTTTTGTTCTGGCATGCATTTTTCTGAAGGATATGAAGTCTGAAACTCAAGTATCTGTCATTATTTTATGACTTCAGACCTCAATGTCTGCCAAAAACTACAAGTTTTATGATGAGTAGGCCAAAAACACGAGACAAAAATCTGGACATTCTGTGAAAATCTCAACAGTTGAGAGGTATGAGTAGCATTAGCAGCAGACAGTTTAATAAAGGAAAGGAAAGGATTTTTATTTTTTTAATTTCAATCTGGTCAGCCTTTCTCAAATCACATTTAAATGTAGAGATGCTGTTTTTGTTGCTGTTGTTTAGGTGATTATTTAATGAAGTTTATCAGACTTTGGTCCACAGGAAGGATTTTTTTCCATCTGCTAGACTGCTAGTAAGGGTGCAGTGTTCCATAACTTGCAATGGTGCCTCCATAACCTTCCTAACATTCATTTACATTAATTCCTAACATTCCTAATTACATTAGTAATAAGTTACATAAGTTACATTCCTAACATTAATTTCCTACATTAACCTTAGTGCACTTCATTCATCTGAAAGACTACTAGTTCAAACTCTCAAATCCAACAACACAGGCGGTAAATCTCTATTTGCTAACTCTGTTGGCAAAACTTGGAATTCTCTTCCTGCTAATCTTACATCTGAACTCCCTCTACCTCAGTTCAAGAAAAATCTGATTCAGTACTTTAAAAAACAATGGCTATGTCCTTGTTCTAATCCAGACTAACTCTAACCATTACTTGTGTGCACATGGAGGACTTCTGCCCACACTTTGTTTCTTAACTTATAAATCCTATGACCTCCTTGAATCTACTACCAGGTTAGCTTACTAGGCATTCAATACCCTATCATTCTTAAAAACACTGTCTAGAATTTTCCATCTGAGTAAAAATGTAATAATTTGTTTGTGTATCTATTTTTGTGTTTGTTTACATCTGTGTAAAAATCCTTTTATTTGTGTTTTATTTTGTGTTTTAAACTGTAAAAATGTAACTGTTTGCTGAATGTCTTTTTGGAGCTTTTCTCCCCGGGCCTCCACTGAAAATGAACATGTATCCAGTCGGACTATCCCGGTAAACAAATGTAAAATAAAAATAAGTAAATAAACAAATAAATTTAATTTTAGCACAGTAAAGTCTTCATGCCTGTTTCAGCAGCACCTTGCAAATCCATCAGGCATGCTGATGGCTTCATGTTATATGTTCCTTCATATTCATATTTTCACTGAGGAACCACAGTATTTCTATTTGTAGTACTTTTTCATGGTAAAAAAAAATGAAATAAAGACGATCACTTCTGTGGCCTTCATTTTATGTATAAAAATCTGTTATTTTACAAATGACTGTTATTCCTACCCTGGTCACCCCCTTTCGGTACAGAAACATGAATTATGATTGCAAAGTGAAATTGCCCATCTGGTTTGCTTATTTCCCTGCTGACTGATTTGAACTACAAAAGACCAGCAGGAAAATGTTGCCTTTTTTCAGGGTTGGCAGTGATCACCCACATATTTTATGCAATATTTCTGGCTTTGAGATTTGTGTATGCAGCTGGGATTAGGGGAATGGCATGGTGAGATAAAGTGTTATTACTGTTTTTACAATAATGCTGGCAGAGATAAGCCAGATATGTTGGGCAATATTTTTGGATGTGTGATTTGTATGTGCAGTTGGGATAAGGAGAATGAGACTGTGAGATAAGTGTTATTATTGGTTTTAAAATAATGCTGGCAGTGATCAAACATATATGTTTGGCAATGTTTCTGGATTTCTGATTTGTGTGGAGCAACTTGGATTGGAATACTTTAGTGTGGCAACTTGTTTGTGTTGACTGTAGAGGTGAAATAATATTATATCGCCAACAGATGTTGTGTCTGTAACTACTGGGAGCGGTATGGGGTTGGATGGATAAAAGTAAGTGACCTTCTAGTCTTTGCTCAGTTTAAAGATTCACTATCTGGTTTTTGAAGGACTAGCATGCTTTAGTGAGAAGTAAGATGGACTACTTAACTGGACATCTGTTATGCACAGAGAGAGTAGGTATAATTGCTGCATCTGCCTTTTGTGGAAGAAAATGACTATCTGCCTGTTGCTGTTTGCTTATGATTTTGGCTTTGCAGGAATAATGTGATTATGTGAAGCACTATACAATATTTTAATGTGTGACAACTGTATGAAACAATGGTGAAATACATTACACTGCCTTCCTCTTTTATTGCAATCAGAGATCTGAATTGTACGTAGAAGTGTCTACAACTGCTTGGTGGAGGTTGGTTGGATGAAAGTAACTGACCTTTTTGTCACTTGCACAGTTTAACATTCAACCCTCAAAAAATAAGGGATAAATACATCACAAAATACCCAGACCATCAGAACTTCTATGCGCTGGTGGGTCCCACACAACAAGAATGTTTAAGCAAGCAATAATGCCAGGCAGGGTGTGTCTTAATGTGGAACTAATGCCTTTCACAGGGGTGTTATGAGTCCCCTGGAAGGGCATTAATTACACATTAACACACACCCTGGAGGACATTATTGTGCTTACAGAATGGGATGTCTATAAAATTGTTGTGTTTTACTTGCTTATTTTTTTAAGTACTATATTATTTTTTATATATTTTTATGTAAAATAGTTCCTCCACCTAATGTTTCAAACTTGCTATAGTATATGTTAATGGTGTTGGAGGAAGCATTTTACATCAAAAATATATAAAAACATATGTTGAGTTAAGAGGTCAAGAGGCATACCTCTCAACCTCTTAGAACAAGAAATCTGGACAAAGCCATAAATAATGGGGGAACAAAGGCCCAAAAATAGGGGCAATTTTTAAATATTGAATTTACAGACATAGAAAGTTGATAGTGTAACAGGTTTTGCATTAGCATGTATTTTCTGAAGGGAATGAAGTCTGAAATTGAAATGCTTGTCATTATTTTCTGACTTCAGTTCTCAATGCTTTGCCAGCGATTTACCAAAAAAAACAAAATTTTATGAGGACCATACCAAAAATATGAGGCAAAAATCTGTATAGTTGAAAGGTATGTAGACCTCTTAACTGCTGCTGCTGCCCGGGATCGCTCTCACTCTTCACTCTCCCTCTCTCTCACACACACACACACACACACACACACACACACACACACACACACACACACACACACACACACACACACACACACACACATACACACACAGTCTCTTCTGCTTTCATATATTACATACACTCTCACTCACAGACATACACACACACACACTTTGTTATTTAGTTTTTTTTCTTTGTTAATTTACATTTGCTAAATAACAAAAGCACTGCTTAGAGAGTGTAAAATAATGGCTCTATCAATCTCACTGTTTACTCTGTCTCTCTCTCTCTCTCTCATACACACATACACAGTCTCTTCTGCTTTCACACACACATATGTAGACAGACACAGTTTCTTCTGCTTTCATTCACGCATTCAGTCACACACTGAGACAGAAACATAAACACACTCATACAGATACATATACACATATACACTTTTTTCTGTTTATTTTTTTTTTACACTCGCTAAATAGCAAAAGCACTGCTTGGCAAGTGTAAAATAGAGTAAACTCTCAGTTAACCGGAACTCAAGCAACTGGCACTCTCAAGCAACTGGCAAAAAATATTGAAGAAATACAGTACAATTTTCATGTGTTGCACTTTCTGTTTTCCCCCCGCAGAAAATACCTTACATTTTTAGAGTTTTAGAGTTTTAAAAAGGAAGATAGGAATAATTTCCCTCTGTCCACAACTTGAGAACAAATCAAACCCAACAAATAGTATAGGGTGCAGTATTAGTCAGGCCTGATTTTAATAGTAACTCTAAAGCAACCAGAAACTACAGTTATCTGGCATCTGCCAATCCCTATGGGTGCCGGTTAAGTGAGAGTTTACTGTAATGGTGGCCATTAGGTATTTCTGTCTGAGCTCCATGGCTGCTTAATATGCTGCTGTGAAGTGGCAGACTCGTTTTAATAATAATTTATTTTCATATTCCTCTCAATCAAGCATCTGACACACACACAAATGACTAGCTTTTGGGGTAGAGTAAATAAGTAAATTTTTTATATAATCTGACAGCAAATATGTTAAATATGTTATATTTTATTTGTTTGTTTTTTTCAGTTTTGTCCTATTCTGTGTTCAGAAAGGTCCACAGAAGGTGGCTATCTTATGGGGCTTATGGGTGAGGAAGTATATTGTATAAATATGCCTGCAGTAGCTTAAAATATGATTGTGGGCATTTGTGCCTTAATGTTAATCCCATTTTAATACCAGAAGGAGATGTGCAAAGAATGACTAACTATTTTAAACTACAAGGTAGGAGGATAGATGCTCTACCTATATATGATATATGTATCCTCACAAGTATTTGTCTTCTCATTTTATTGTGAATTGGGGTTTTATCAGCCTTGAGCATTAAAATTTAGACACACATTATTTCTTCCTTAAAATAAAAAAAAGTAAGATTCAGTTTCCTTTCCATTTGCACAATTTTTGTTCAGGCCATCAATGGATCAAAATTTTGGAAAAAATATCTGAAATGCACCTTAGGGTATCTATAACTCCAAGGCTTCTGGGTGCCTAGCAGCCCCAAGGCCCTCAGCTTAATTTAGTTATTACAGGGTAGTTTTGGTCAATTAGGATGTGTTGAAAGGATGCAGAAAAAAAAAAAAAACAACATTGAAAAGTAAAGACTGAATTTCTTTTCTTAATTGTGGTTTTCATTCAAAACATGGTTGGATAAAAAAGTTGTTTAAAAAAACTCCAAAATGCATTTCAGAGCATCCTGAAACCTTATGGCTTCAGGGCAGCGATCATTCCCTAGACCCCCAGTTTAATACAGTTATGTCTGCTGCAGTTATTACAGTGTAGTATTGGTCAGTTAGGATATCCTGAAAGGATGCAGCAAAAACAGTTGAAGAGCAATACTAAATTTCTTTCTTTCTTTCTTTTTTTTTTAGAATCATGTTTTTTGTTTAAGCAATCATTGGACCAAATG
This sequence comes from Protopterus annectens, assembly GCF_019279795.1. Lineage (NCBI taxonomy): Eukaryota > Metazoa > Chordata > Ceratodontiformes > Protopteridae > Protopterus > Protopterus annectens. Next base: position 650,262,671 of record NC_056749.1, on the reverse strand, counting down.
TGTGTTTAAAAAAACTCTAAAATGCATCTCAGAGCATCTAGAAACCTCATGGCTTAAGTCACTTATTTTCTCCATAGTTATCAGAAGGCAGTCTTGCTTAAATAGAACTTGATGAATGAATTAATTAATTAATTAATATCTACAAGGGAAAAAACTGAAGAGTAAGAGAAACTGAGAAAAAAGAAAAAAAATAAAAATAAAAAAGAAAGTAAAAAGTAATCTGGATATGCTAGGATGGGATGGACAGCTGGGGGGGGGGGCAGTGCCATGGACCCTTTTCACTTAAGGTACCAGTTTATCTAAGGCCAGTCCTAGCTTTACCTTTAGTGAATGGGAAGCCTAGTTTTGATCTATCTGACTATGTTATCCAGATATGCAACCACATACTGGTTATGTGACCAAAAACTGTTGCTATTTTGCAAGGACCATATGCAACACGGGTCCCTATCAGCATCTCGAATGCTGACAATATCGAATTTGATATTGTCACATTGAGAATGCCGAAAGGGCAGAGTGTCGAACGGATAAACAGAAATCTCCGTAAGGGGAGATTTCCGTTTACCTCAATGTAGTGCGGTCTCGGCGTTGGTATATTTAAGTAGTGGGGGGTGTGGGGGTGCAGAGGGGCTTGCCCCCCTTCCTACACCCTTTAGTTTTTTTTTTTTTTATTGGCATTTGAAAATGTAATAGGTCGATCATTTCAGATCGACTTTTAGTGATTTGACCAATTACATTTTCGAAATGCTGATATAGACCCTGCAACTCAGATGGGAGGACTGTATATTGAAAAATGTCTAGTGTAGAGAAAGCCTTCTTAATTGCTTTATCTTCAAAAAATCACCTACTACTATGACTTACATGCCTTTTTAGGTCTTAGTTTAAGAGTTAAGTGTAGGATTCCACCACTCTACCAGCTTGTTTACCGGTGGCACTGGGTAATTATTGAAGTCGGATGGAAATTTATTACAGAACATATGGACTGTTCTGGCTTCACCATTATCAAAGTTGGGCTATCAATGTGCTGTGGCATTCTTCAAGTACTTCTAGAACCAGTATTTTTTTTACCTCCTTAGTAATACTCTCACATCTGACTTCAAGAATTATGTTTAAGCAGATCTGCAGCTCATATCAACATTGTATCATCTGACTTCAAGAATTATGTACAGCTACAGCTATTCCTTTTTTGTCTAGCTCTGGGACAGTAATTATCATGACTTAGCACACTAGTTCATGCTGGGAAATAAGAACAAATATTTATTTGTTTTTTTATTGATAGACTCCTCTCCCTTGTTTCTATGATGAACAAATAGTGTTTTCCTATACTTACCTCTGGTTCAAAGTCTGACTCAGCAGCACTTTACCCAATTTACAGCTGATTACTATGCTTTCTCAATCTCATTATGGCATAAGAACAATCATTAATAGATCGGATTTCATTTATGAAGTTAGGTCAGTTGCAATACTCACACTTACACTCTCCTACTGCTACTTAGACCTCATGTCATGTAGCCATGTGGAAAACATGGTTTATCCATGCACAATAACTGTTGTCAGGCTTACCGCTGCTGATCATTGTCTTTATGCATCATGGTCTTTAGTGTCCAGTTTGAACTGTTCCACTAAGCCATCTGTCTGGCCTGACCATAGTAAACAGAAGTTATTATTTGTCTTATGTCTAGTGTTTGGCATAAGGCTGCCGTAACTTGAGACATAAAAGTGGCTCCCTGATGCATCATTCCCTCTTTTGGTATCCCAGTCTGGCTAAAAAGTAAGTTTAATTCTCTAGCAATGGCTTAATATTTAGGTGTTAACAAGGGGATGGCTTACAAGTACATGATGGCATAAATTAAAATAAACAAAAATATACTGATGTCCCCTACCTATTATAGGTGAAGGCCCTGTCAGTTGCATGGCTATCCTTTTGAGTAGTGTCTCTGTTATTGTCATAGGCACTAAAGGCACCCTAATGTTTTTTTGTTGAGATGAACACTCAAACATTACCATGAAGCAAATCAATGTCCTACTACTTCATAGGCCCTCATCCAGAAAAGCATCTAGTTCCATTTCTTTTGTCATTCTTATGTCAAGGAAGCTATACAACAGACATCTGTGTGTTAGTTTAACTACCAGATTCAGATATGGCTGCGGTACTTCAGGATGTCTGACAATCTCTTCCCTTTGTTTGAGACACACTTACACAGATACTCTTCCCACTACATCTTAGGCCCTGTGAATGAAAATGACAGATACTTTAAATTATGTGAACTGGAAGTACTACTTGGGTACACCATCAGTAGCTTATATATTCATTAGAGCTTTAAGAAAGTTCTTCCACTGAGCCACCCTGCCTGAAGACTGTTCAGGGCAGGTTGCACAATCCCCCTTCATATCCCCATGACTACTATCAGCCCTGCCCCTCTTTGCGTAACTTTCAACTACTGCCCATGACCATTTTCTGTCCTTCTTAGGGGCTTCCCATTTTAAGTGGCAGAAGGGAAACATTTTGTTATTAGCCCATTATTTCTTTATTTGTTCATATAACTCAAGGAGTCCTCACTGCAACATATCCTTAAATTAAGAAAAATCTTTCCCTACTAATTTCTTATTTGCAAACTGGACAACAACCTTACTTATTGTCCATCGGTTCATAATTACTTACTAGGCTATTGATCCATGATGATCTTTAGAAGCCTAGCCATGCATTCCCAAGAACTGTTTTTTTATATGAATAACCCAGAGCCCTTGTATTTTAAGTATGAATAATCCAGAGATGTGCAGACATTTACATGTTACCTTTATCCATAAGGGACAATGGTGCTAAACGGGAGAACTTGTGGTTTTCTAGCCTTTCCACCAATTACACTTAAAAAGAGTAAGATACAGACTTTGTTTTATGTGGAGAGGAAAGCAATTCAAGAAAAGTAGTAATCTCTGTGATACATATCTATCCCTCCAACATATTCTATTTATATTACAGAACAGATTAAGATTGCTTGAGAGGGTGTTTATGTCACTATTGGACTTGTGGATGTGCAGTAGGTCTGTAAGTATGGTGTCAGTTGAGTCTCTGTAAGCAAGGTATAGATCGTCCTTCAGTAGCCTATTACTTGGTGAGAAAGTGTTGTGGCCATCAAGTTGTGTCAAATGCTTGGAAAGCTGCATTCTGAAGGGGGTATTATACTCAATGACTGACCTAATAAATGCTGACTAAGTGGAATGATCACATCCCTTGACCTGGATGCCATATCCTTACTAAAAAGCTACACAATGAAAAAGAACTTCCTTACAGTAGTGAATGCATGGCGATGAAACAACAGATCATTGTCTATATTGTTTCCCAGGTCCCTAAATACTGAATCAATTTTCAGAAGTGTGTGTGTTTTTTTTTTGCTCAAAAAATGTTTTTTATTATTTTTTTTCCAAAAACAAGTAATAAATAGTCAAATATAATAGTAATATAATACAAATGGTTAGATAATGAAATTCCAAAGGAAAGATAGATTTAAACTATATACAGTATATACAAAGGCCTGAGAACAAGATATGAAATTATAGCTCCATTTTTTCATTAGAACATTTTTCATTTTCCTCTTTATTAGTGTAGCTCAATACCTGTGTATATTTACCTTTAAGAAGCCATGTAAGGGTTTGCACAATTGTATAAATACTGAGCATGTGCAAGTCTGACTGCCATTTTGTAGTTAGCTGTTGAGATGTAAGCATGTATGTATGTGAGGTCTGTCTGTTAACTAGTTTGTTCGTATTTAGAGATGCTGCTATCCATCCTGATGTGTTTCTATGTATCTAAATGAAACTCCAGGCCTTCTTGTTATATGCTTCAGAGATGAACAAGTGACAATATGGATCTTCAAATATTAGATACAGAGTTCAGAAGATAAAAGTTAATAAGAGATATCACTTTTGTCCAAAGATTATTAGTAAATGAATTGGGATGAATTCTGTGTTCTTTGACTTTAGTCTGTCTGAGTGTTGTTTCTTTTAAGAAGGAAAGAAAGTCCTCAAAAGATGGTGATGTAGATATTCTTAGGTCTATATTATACCATCAAAGATTCACATCTTCAAAATGCCATTTCATGGGAAATGCCATTCGTCGAGCCTCCCCCAATGTGGGGGTCTGCACCCCCCACACCCCCTGATAATTATATACACCAACTCCAAGATCACACTACAATGGGGAAAGGGCACATCTCCTGATCCCCACCATAATAAAATATCAATAAGAATGGTTCAAACAACACAGTTGATAAAATGCTGTTTGAAATGCCATTCGATGTTGTGAATTTTCAGTGAAATAAGTGGAACCTGATATTTTCACTTCTTAGTGATATATTTCCTTGCTACAGCAAGGATTGTCCATAAAAGACAAACTTTAACATTTTTTCTAATCATCTCTTTCATTTACATTAAATAAAATAATAAACTTAGATAATGAAGAAGCATCAGAAAATAAAGATTTTAAGAAATCATCACTCTTAGACCAAAACAAGCTTAAGGAGGAACATTCAGAGAATACATGTATCAAATCAGCTTTATATTCTTGTAAACATCTGCAGCATAGTATATTACTATTACCATTCATTTTTGCTGTTTTATTTTCAGTTAGAAAAGCCCTGTGTAAACACTTCCATGTGAATATATGCCAATAATGAGACCAAGAAGTATGCCTAAAAGATCATAACATTTGAGATTTACTGTGAGAGATAAAGTAAGAGACATGACCTAAAGTAATGTGATTCCAGAATTTAGGATTTAAGTTTGTTTTATATTCAATAAATACTTTGTAAAGTTTTGAAATTAAATTGTCAATTTTTGAGTTATTGTAAATTATTTCGTAGAAAAAGAAAATTAATTTGGGTATTTTTTTTTTAATTGAATATGAGTGACAGACAGACATAATTCCTGTGTACGAATTTTCACATTTTGCAGTAATAACCAGTCCTTACGGTTCAAATCAAACTCTGAAATAAGTTGTTGAACCTCTTTCGCTTTCAGATTTTTAAAGCAATGATACCAACAAACAAAATTTTTGTATTTCCAAATAGCAATTGTACGACTCTGAATTTTATTAAAAAAATATTGATGCTAAAAGAGATTATATATTCAAACCAAATGTTAACATCAATATTAGTGAGAATCATGCTTCCAAAAGATTTTAGTGTAAAATTTAAATACCAAGAACAATAAAAACACTTGTATGCAGGTCCTTGTGCCCACAGCAAAACTACATTAAAGTATCCAAAAACAACAGGAGGATACAAGATAGGCTCCATGTTATAAAGCTTTAATCAGGCACAAGCGCTTTCACATCTGCATCTTCAAGTGTATAAAAATAAACTGAAACTAGTCATACTTTTAAACATTGCTGAATGCATCACATGACAACAATACATCACATGTCTATATACCCTCCATTACTATAAAATATTAAAGCTGTATGGTGACCACAAAATAACTAAATATTCAAACAAAATCATAAAAATATAATCATAAAATATTTCTCATATACTTTGTGCACTATAAAAACATTGTTAAAATACATATTCTTAAAAACAACTACTTTACCTACATAGAGGTCTGGCCTTTAACTTTGGTCTCAGTGGTATTTGTTCATTGAGACCATGTCCCATGTCAGCTCTGAATAAGACTATCCAGCTAGCTTCCAGTTCCTCTGTTTTATTACATATGCCCCCCCCCTTTACTCACATAACTCCTAGCAATGGCCATAAACTTAAATTTATGTTGGTTGTTAGTATTCACAACATGTTTGGCCAGCGCATTTCTTCTGCTTTGTTTGCCTATGTGATAAATGTGTTCGCTAACCCTCTCCTTGAGTGTATGGTCTGTTTACCCAATATAAAATTTCTTGCATACTACACAGTGAGCGAGATACACTATATGCTGTGTATCACATGTAGCTTGTACTTTAAATTTATATAACCGGTCCTGATCTGGATGTAAAAATTCATTGCTTATATCTATATACCCACAGTATGAACATTTGCCACAAGGCTTAGTCCCCATACCGCCCATAGGTGTGTTCTCTTCTCTGGGTGTACATAAGCGTCTCTTCAAAGACTTTTGATTTCTGAACAAAAATTTAGGTTCATTCTCTATCCATTTTGTGACTGCCTTGTCAGTGGTCAATATCCACCAGTGTTTATGTATAATGTTCATATAAGACCCAACATCACTACAGAAGCTTAATGGCATCTTTAACTTAGGCTTATCACCACTGGTTTCTTTTTCCTTAGACCATTTATCCGAATAATAAGGTCTAGTCTTAGTATGTCGCAAACTAACTACTTCTTATATTTGCTTCTGTACATCTCTCTCCCCATAGCCTCTGGCCAGTAAATCATTCCTCATACTGTTCAATTGTTGATGGAAATCTGCATCCCTAACGTTCAACTTAGACGCTCTAAAAACCTGATTCGTAATGACATTATCAAACACATAGGTAGGGTGCATGCTTCCTCTGCTTAAAAGATGGTTAACATAATATTCTTTTCTGTACAAGCATGTATATATGCTCCCTTTTTCAATATTTACTTGAACATCCAAAAAGTTTATTCTTTCATATGAGACGACAGATGTAAACCTTAGAAAAGTAGTGGTTGCATTTAAGTACATACGAAATTCCAAGAACTCCTCTTCTGTACCTGCCCATAAAATATAAAAGGTTATCTACAAATCTATGAAAGAACAAAATTCTGTTTTGATATGGCCCACTCAATAAAAACTCATGTTCCCATACAACCATGACAGCACTGGTGTAGCTATTGACACAGGATGTGCCCATAGCTACGCCATTACGCTGCCAGTATAAATCATCACCAAACAGAAAAAAAATATTTTCTAAGACAATGCTCAGTAAATTCCTCACTAGTACAATTTTACTTTCAGAGAAATCAGAATGCAATTCCATAAACCTGGTTAAACTTTCCAACCCAATCACATTGGGTATAACAGTAAAAAGAGAAACCACATCAAGTGTTACCATGAGAACACCTTCCATAGAGTTGTAATTATTGAAAGTGTATAAATCTCTCAAAAACTGTTCTGTGTCTCTTAACACATGCTCTCTACTATTTAAAAGTGGTCTCAAACATTTTTCAATGAAAATGGATGCTGGTTCAGCACACCAGTTTCTACCAGACACTATAGACCTCATAGGTGGGTCATTAGTGCTCTTGTGTAGTTTAGGCAAACCTTGGATAATGGGTGTAGTAGGTGAGGTAACCATAAAATAATATAACAGACTGTTATCTATCATGTCATTCAAAAACATATCTTTTAATTGCTTATGCACTTTTTCTATGAACAGCTTAACCCTAACAGGGGGCAGTTTCTCATAAAAAAACATCATCCTTCAGCATGTGAGACATAGTGAAATCATATTTATTTATATCCATAATGAATATAGGCCCTCCCTTATGGGCAGGCCTGATTACTACTGTGTCATTCCTCTGTAAATCCAGTAAAGCTTCATGCTCTGATTTTTGTTAGATTATAAGACTTTTGCCCCCTGTAATGTTTATGCCTATTAAAATCATTCAATTTATGTACATCCTCTATGCACATTTTTTTCAAAAGTACTAACTAAAGGGTTAACTGCAGGGATAAATGTGCTGGGATTTTTACAAACATGACTACCTGTGTAGTCTCTGTGCCATTAAACTGCATTTTTACATGTAATTTTATGTTAAAAATATCAACTTCGATGAAACTTTTCATTTTGATTCCCAAAAACATATCATGTTTACTACAGGCATTGTGTCACTTTTTATGTGCATCCCACACAATGTAGGGGTAGAATATGTGAGACAATTCATGGAGAGATTTTCTAATTTTTCTAACAATTAATGCAACTTTTGTTGTGAGTTGATAGATGTTTTGTTAAAAACACATATAAAACATTTTGTTAAAACATATCAATATACATAAAGTGGTATAGTATAAAATATAAATACATATGTATGTTCACATCACCCCTCTGATATTCTCATGATGTGTAAAGAAGAACTGAAATTTCTAAATGTAAATTGTGGTCTCAAGCCTACTACCTCTGCTATTTCAGGGTCTGATGTTAAAATGTCCAATGCTTATTAAAATATTTCAGTATACATACTAACATTTTTTGGAATAAGGAATGCTAATTCTTAATTTGTAATAAAGTTTAGAAATTCTAATAACATGATGTTGTGCCCTCCATAAAAAAATGAAAATCATCCATAAACCTCCTATAGAAATATATATATATTTTCTATGGGCCCCATATATATATATATCATTCATCACCCATCACAGCATGGCATAACTGTTGTAGCAAGAGCTCCCCCCAGCTACACCATTTTTTTGCCAATACACTTGATTGCACTGAAAACACAAACAACAAAACAACAAACTAACCTCTCATCAACTCCAACAGTAACAATTTCTCATCACCATTGTAAGTTCCTTTTTCACTATAAAACACTCTAGAAAAATCACTACCTATAGTTTGGAATGACCGTGAAATAAACCACACAACATCAAGTGTGAATACAAATAGACATATACATATAGATAGTGAGTTAATACTAAATCATGCAATGCAAAAAATGTTCAGTGCCCTCAAAAATACAGATGAGTCATGTACAGATCTTCTCTAATTCTCTCTCAATATAATATAGAAATACTCAGTGCACCAACCTCTCCCTGAAACTATTGCCCTCCTTTATTGGCCCTTATGTTTTTGCCTTTTATAACAGGTTAATTAAAAAAAAATAATTTGGTCACATTTAATCAATATTTAATTTTTATATTATTTTATACCTTCTCTTATATAATACTTAATTACTGAAGTGATAACAAAGCCAGCCTATAAACAATGAATCAAAACATAATATTCTCCATCCATCAACATCATAATATTTAATGAAAAATATGATGACATCTCAAATATTAATGAAAAATATTGATCTCTGTCTAGGTCTAATAGGGTCTTATGTTTATGTTTATAATTCCTTAAAATTCTTCATTTATTGCATTTCTTAATTTCTTGCAATTGTTATTACTGTTGTAATTATAGTAAACATTATATTGTGTCATTGTAAACATCAGTAATGCAACTTACATCAACTAAAAGAACTAAGCATTAGAGGAACAAAGGTTCAAGTCAAACACAACACAAATTCACTGTCATATGTCAAAAATTTTTAACATATGTAAATTTCTAATGACAGAGAATCAGCTCTTGTTAAAAAACAATTATTTCATCTTTAACAATAAAGTTTATAGACAGAACAGAGGGGTTGCCATGGGGTCTCCAGCTGCCCCCTCTTTTGTAAACATTGTGGTTGGATGATGGGAGCATGTTTTTTTAGAATCCATCATGGAAAAATATGTTGTGTATTTTGAAAGATTTGTTGATGACCTATTTTTTATATTAGAGGGTGACCTTATGAAAGTGAATGAGTTCATTGACTGTTTAAATTCTGGGTCTGAATTTCTAAAGTTCACCTTAGGTGATGTGGGTTTGAAAATAAACTTTTTAGATGTATCTTTAGAATGGGTTATGGAACAGCATAAATTTGTTAGTAAAATTCATCGTAAAAAACTTTTAATAACAGTTATTTGCACTATACTAGTCAACACCCACAGTTTATGAAGGACAACATTCCTAAAGGTCAATTTATCAGGGCCAGTCGAATGACTAGTGAAGACAGTGATTTTTGGATGAAATTGAATTTATTGTATCCCTTGTTTAGAAAGAGGATACCACAAAGAATCATTAATAAATACAGCTAGAATGGTTATAGATAACTGAATGATAGGTTATCCACCTATCTTACAAGTTCCTTACAGCAGCTTTAAGAATAGAAACAGGATTGATGGAACTTTTAAGTCTGGTAACAAAATATTTTGTAATTTGAACATGAAATATATGTGCCTGCTTTTCTCAGTCATAGTTTCAGTTATTGTTATTTGTTAATCCAACGTATCTCCATTTGTTCATTTTGGATAGTTCACAAAATGAATTTATGAACAGTGCAGGTCTGTGATCAACACTGGCTCCCCCTGTCCATGGGGGACCTGGGTGCCACCCCAGGGATGAATTTGCAGTCTCCCATCCAATTATCTAGGTTGTGTTTGAATAGGGTCAGTAAGGAGCTCTGTTTTATGTGAATAGGAAGTCTATTCCCGAAAATTGGCAGTCTCTGGAAGACATATCTGTCTCGTCACCATGTTCTGTTAATGTCACAGACTAGGTTGAGATTCCTAGAGCGAGTGACTCTTGTACTGTTTGACTTGCAGATGTGCAACATTTCCTTTAGGGCAGGGTCATACACTGCCCTTTATTCCAGGCACCAGTCGTATCTCAGCAGGCTATAAGACACAGAGTAAAGTGACAGGACTTTCAGCCTGTCCATGTAGTTCATGGTTTGGAGTCCCTGTATTTTTTTAGTGAGAAACCTCTGAGGTCTCTCCAGCTGCTGCAGGTGTCTAGTGAGGTACACACAAAAGGGTGCATTATACTTTATTAGTAGTCTGATGAGGGTCAAGTACAGTGGAGTTATAACATCCCTTGTCCTGGATCCTATGCCCTTGCTTGAGGTGTACCATGTAGAATGCTTTCCTTACCACTGTGGAAACTTGGTGATCAAAGTTCAAATTCCTATCAACCCGTGTTCCCAAGTCTCACACCACTGGGTTGGTACTCAGGGGTGTGCTGTCAATATTGTAATTTGTAGAGAATTCCATTTTGCCAAAGAGAATAATAATGCATTTTTTTTTGCATTTAGTTTTAGACCATGGCTTTGGCACCATTTGTTTCTGTTGGTCCTTCTTGTAATAAGTTGACACTATTGTGCGACTCAGTGATTGCTCCCAGTTTGAAATCAGCAAGCTTGGTGAGCCAGAGGCCATCTACTTTGGCCTGGACTTCTGAGAAATAAATTCCAAACAGTAAGGGGCCCTGCACAGACCCCTATGGTACTCCACTGGTGACAGTCTACTGCTGAAGGGGGGCTTACCAATTTTGATAGAGTGTGTTCTGTCAGTGACCCAATTGACTTCCCATCTAATAACATAACAGTTAATCCCTAGATGAGAGAGTTTTTCAATGATGCCAGAGTGTGGAATTGTGTCAAAAGCCTTGGCAAAGTCTAGATAAGCTATGCACACTGTCTTACCTTTGTCCATGGCTTTGATGACATTCTCAAAGAAGTCTACCAGGTTTAATAAGCATGCTCTACCCTTGATGAAGCCAAACTGGGGTGGGGCCAGTATTTGGAGGTCACCTATGTCCTTGTTGATAAAGTTTATGATAATTCTTTCCATGACCTTGCAGATAAGGCTGGTTAGACTTATGGGTCTGTAGTTCCCAGGGTCAACTGATGGCCCCCTTTGTGCAGTGGGATTACTGTTGCTGTTCTCCATTCTGCAAGGACATAGCCAGGTCTCAAGCTATGATTAAAGAGAATGCCAAGTGGGTTTGTTAGGTTTTATTTTAGATTATTTAGTAAGCAACCTGAGTTATTATCTGGTCCCATTGAGGGGGTGTTTTTGGCCTTGGTGAGTGCATAGATGGCCTGTTCTCTAGAGATACTAGGAAGAGGGCTGGTGTCAGGTATGCTTTGGAATATGAAAGGTAAGGATAGGGGGTGAAGCTTGCTCTGAATCTGTCAGCTAGCAGGTTGGTGATATCTTCCAGTGTAGTATGAGTGGTCTCATCCACAACCAGATAGGCGCATAGCTGGGCATTCCCTTTTAGACTTCAGATGTAGTCAAAGAATGCCTTATGATTATCCTTGGCTAGGGATGTGATTTTAGTTTCATAATTTGCTTTAGAAGACTTTACAAAATTTCTGATTTTCTTGTTTAGGCTTAGGAGGGAACTCTTTCTCTGCAGAGTGATATCCCTCTTGGTTTTGGACAACAGTTTCCTCCTCTTGTTATATAATCTGTTTATACTTGAAGTCCATCACGGTGATTTGTTTTTATGTGAAGACCAGGTTTTGTTCTGATCAGATACAGCAGAGTTTATGTAGTCTCTTAAGTGTTAGTACAGGGCACTTGCATACACTTCAGCACAGTGATCATTGATGTCTGCAATTGAGGGTGGTATGAAGCTTTTTATACCATTGCTTAGTAGGCTGTAGTTAGCTTAGGTGAAGTTTTTTTTATAATTTCTGTTCCTGTAAAGGTGTCATTTCCAATAGTTACTTCAAACAACACTGATCTGTGGTCTGATCTAACCAGGGAGGGTATCACGCATGGGAAAGTACAGTGACCCCCCATGTTGGCGAGTACTATGCCCAGAACATTAGAGCTCCTAGTGGGGGTACCATCTATCTGTTCCACAGCATTTCTGTTAACAAAGTCCAGGAACCTCTGGGTGAGTGTATCTTTGTTAATGTATGTCCCCCAGTCTGTGGAAGGATAGTTGAAATCTCCCATCACTAAGGTGTTAGGCTGTATGGCAAGGCATTCCAATAAATCATGGTAGGCGATGTCCTTATCCTGGTTCATATTGGGGGTTCTATAGCTGGCAATGATGTGGTATGGTACTTTTCCAATAGTTAATTGGACATGGAGTAGTTTGAGAGTGCCATGCTGTTTGACCAGTCTCAAAGTGTATTTGGTTTTAATGGAGATGGATACCCATCCACCTTTGATTCCTTCATGCTCATTTTGAGGTATGAACATGTGGTACACATTGTAGCTTTGCACAGCCAAGGTGCTCTCAGATGCCTTGAACCATCTCTTGGTAACTGCAAAGACATCAGCATGCTGCAAGGTGAGGAGTGCTTCCATGGAGTGCAGTTCAATTTTTAAACTCCTAGCATTAAGCAGCACAACTATGAGTTTGTCTTGATTAGATTTTGTTATGCTGGAAAATTTGTTGTTTTGACGTTGCCTAAAAAAGGTACTATGGGGGTGCCAAGGGCCTTTACCAGTATCTGAAAGGCTAGGAGAGACAGATGCAGACCATATCTACCAAAGTAGTGATGTCTGTCTACCATATCCTCCAAGGCTGACAGATACTGGATCCCCCTGGACTGACCCCAGAAGCTAAGCCAATTGTTGAAGTCAGTCATTTTTGTTTATATTGTGGCATAATCCTGGGTGAGGGTAGGATACTGCTTAGGGCTAGAAACATACTTGTCTGGGACCCATAATCAGAGAGTTCTGCCATGTCTCTCTCCATATGGTCCAGAGAGGTGTGTCTCGAGTCATTCACTCTAACATGGACTGGACTATGACAGAGTCATAACAGTACTTTTGAGTGACTTGAGTGCATACATTATTTGTCATATCTGGGCACCTGATAGGCAGCTGACCATGATCTTCTCCTTGTCCAGTCTAGTGAGGGGGACATCTGTATGTCTCACTATGGAGTTGCTTATGATCAAGACATTTGATGTGTTTTGCCTTAGGAGCTTATTTGTTGAGACACACGTGTGTGTTAATATGTGTAGTGGTTTCTTTTTGCTTAGTCGTGAGTGTGAGTGGTGTGCATTTTGGAGGTCTCTGTTCTTTTGGTAGGCTTTTACTGATTACCTCTGCCTATGTGGGTTTATGTGTCATGACCTTATTTTATGTGAGAGATGAGGTTTGCATAAGAGGTGAACCATGTGTGCTGACAACCTGTTAGATGTCTAGCTTGTTTTTACATGAGAGAATTCACTGGAATTCCACAGCATATTTGCAACCTTTCACACAGGGTGTTAGTTTCCTTTAGGAGTTAGCATATACAACATTATTTTTTATAAATATTCTTTAGAAGTGAAATAAATTTTTTAGGAAAATCATATAGATTTTGAATAAATAATTCAATTTTAGAAGGTCAAAGGCTTTTTTAATATCAAGACTAATTAATAAGGCTTCATTATTTTTCTATTCAGATAATCTATAAGAGTTAAATTGCTCTGATATTATCATGTGTTTGTCTTTGATATATAAAACCAGTTTAGTGAAAACTGATTACTTTAGATGCAGGATATTTTATTCTGCCTATAATGATAGACGTGAAATCTTATCATTATTTAAAAGTGAAACTGATCTATAAGTACAGCAGAGTTGTGAATTTTTATTTTATTTTAATATAGGCAAAATTAAAGAATATTTCCAAGAGAATAGAATCATTTCTTGAGTTTAGATTTAAATAAGTGTTTTGTGGAAAAAAGATATAGTACGAGGGGGTAAATAGTTTATACATTTCTATTATTATCCCATCCATTCCTGGAGCTTTGTTGGATTTTGATTTTTTTTTAAATTTTATCTACAATTTCTTTGTAAGAAATCTGTTTATGCAAGTCATCTTTTAGACTTGATGTGATTTTCTTAATTTTAAGATTATCAAGATTTATTATTGGTACTGTAGTTTCAAAATTAGAATTTAAATGTTTAGATATGTAATGGAATCTAAAAGTATCAATAATTTCCCCGATCTCTGCATTTTTTTTTAATTTCCTTCATGTGTAATTTCCAAGATATTATTAATTTTTGATTGCATCTTAACTCTTTTGAAAAGATTATGCATGTGCCTAGGAGATAAAGAGTAAGAGAGCATTCTTAAACTTTCAAAAATTACATTTGATTTATGGTTTAAAATATCGTTTTTTTTTATTTAAAGTTTCTATTTCTTTTATATTAGATTTATTGTTTTTAATATTTTTAGATCTAGCCATGAAAAGTTGATTTTAAATGTTTTGTAGTTCTGAGTCCCATTCCTTAATTTTATTTTATTTCAAGAAAAAAGTTAGTTTAGAGATCAACCATGGTTTAAATTCCTTGAATTTAGTTATGTATGTGAAAATTCTAGTCAAGAAGGAAAATCTTTTGAAGTTCATTTGGAATTTTAGAATAAGAGTATCATGCTCAGAGATGAGACAAGGAATGATTTTAGAACTTGACGTTTTTGAAATTATATCTTTTGAGACAAGTATTTGATCTATTCTGGTCTATATTTATAAGCTTCATGGGAGTAAAGTAATAAATTGGGATCCTTCATATTGACTGTAGCTTTTAAATTAATAGATTCTATCCATTAGATTAGTGTTTTTACTCTTGAGGTCAGTTTTAATTTCTTCTTATTAGTTGTGTTCAATTATTTTAATATGCAATCAGAATCCCCACTTATAATTAGATTACCTTTATGTTTATCGAGTATGATGTCTTTTTTGTAAGACTCTGTCCCATACTTGGAAAGCAATAAAGATTTACTAGAGTCCATAGCCTATTATTACACTTAAAAATTTTAATGGTAAGAAAATCTTTTTGATGTTCATATTTATAAATAAGAATCATAACTCCTCTTTTTTAATTTTAGAAGAAGATTGAGCTAGAACTGTATATTTACCTGGATTCCAAATATCATTTTCTGTATGTTTGATAGAGTTTCTTGAAGTAAAATCACTTGAACCTTGTTTGTATTTAAATAATGTAAGAAGCTTGATCTTTTGCTTGGATTATTCAAGCCATTAATATTTAAGAATAATAACGGTAAATCCATCTATATAATAAAATGGTTATTTTTTATCATTATAAGATCTACAGAAAGAAAATAATATGACATAATAAATAACAAATAATAAAGTGTCTCTTATGAATATGCAGCACAAAAATAATAGCTCAGGCCATAAAAAACAAAGATAAAGAATAGAATATATATAATGAAGATTGAGCTAACATAAATTAATTACATACATGGAATTATCAAAATTCCTAGTCTAATAGCTAATTAGAGATACCTATCAGACTATCCAACACTCACTTACCAATTTATAAGTTAAAGACTTAGCAAAAAATAAAATAAAATAAAAATCATGAGTTTGAGCTCTGAAGTAAGAAAGATAAATGGTAAAGATATTGTGAATAGTTAAAACTAGGAATAAAACAACAATATATCTAAATAAAAAGAAATAGATAAGTAAATGAGCATTAAGTATATTTAATGTATAATAAGTACTTATATGATGAAGTGTACAATTTCTTCATTTCTTTCTTCTTTCTTATTTTTATTGCCTACATCCCTCTCCATTTTCCTCTTTTTCTCTTTAAAAGAACACACATATATATATATATATATATATATATATATATATATATATATATATAAAATGTAAAAATTATAGTTTATAAACAACAAAAGTATATAGAATACTATTGTCATGAGTTAGCATCATAACTCTCAACTATACAAAATCCTTGGTAAATACCAGTTTTGAAAACAAAATATTGGGGTGCAATGAATTCCTGTGTGGCCCCTTTAATTTCTGAATTTCCTGTTTTTTTTTTTTTTTAATTTTTTACTCCTGACGTCATCATGTGCAGGGGTTGTGCGATGATGGCAGCTTCTGCAGACCAGTCTGTGTAACTTCAGGCAGTGTTCATCTTTCTTCCCTGGCTCCTCCTCAGGTAAAAAATGTACACTTATTTGTGCCTTAAAATGTAAATTTATTTGTGCAAGAGAAACAGCAGCTTTTTTACCTTAACAAGTATACTGTTTGGCTTAACTTGCAGCAATTACTTTTACTTTTGAGAAACTGCTGTGCTTAAAGTTGTTTACAGAAACGGCAGAGAAATTACTGTACTTATGCTTACTTAACAGCTAGGTTATGTATGTGATTCCTCAACAGAAGATACTTACTGCTTAACTGTTACTCTGGGTGTGGGTGTGTGAGAAACTGTGCTGTGCTTAACATTTACTTACTGCAGGAGAAACTACTGTATAGTGCTTATGCTTACTTAACGGCGAGGCTGAGTTGTGTATGTGATTCCTCAGCAGGAGAAACTATACTTACTGCATAGGCATTACTTTAAGTAACTCATACTTACTGCTTAACTTTTATGACAGGCATTAGTTAGTTTAAGTAAGTTTCTTTTACGTACTGCTTAACAACATGAGTGTGTGTGTGTGTGTGTGTGTGTGTGTGTGTGTGTGTGTGTGTGTGTGTGTGTGTGTATAAATGCCATGGTTAGGTATAACTGCTGGTTAGAGTTACTCAGACTCAAACCCTGTACCTTACTACAAGAAGCAGGAGCCTAAATTCTCTACCCATACCACCACCACTTGTGATTCAAGGAGTTAACCATAGTTCTCAACTGTCCAAAGTTTTACAGAATGTCTGGCTCATACTTTTGGTTTGTTCCTCTTAACATTTGTGGTTTTCTGGCAAATCAGTGAGAACTGAATTCACTAAATAATGATAGCCATTTAAGTTTCAGTCTTCCTACCTTTCAGGAAATGCATGGTAACACAAATCATTTTATTCTAGCAACTTTTCTGAGATTATACAAGCAATGTTTAAAATGTGTTCTTTGTTTTGGGCTCTCCCCCCCAATAAATGTTGGCTTTTTCCAGAATTCTTGTGCTGCATAGTATGCTTATGCCAAATCTGTTTGTGTTGTTATTAGCACAGCAGGTACAATACTTGCTTTTGATGCAGAAGGCTATGGGTTTGTGTTGTTAGTAGCACAACAGGTAGAATACTTGCTTTTGAAGCAAAAGGCTATGGGTTCTACTCCCACAGTATGTAGATGGATTGCTGATAGCTGCACTGTGTTGTACTTTTAAAGGGGGTGGATGCTGCAGTCCTGAGAATGTCCTCTTTGGCAGAGAAACCTAGTAACTATGAACCTGTTATCAGTTTGCCATTCATTCCCTATTTCAATATTACTAGCTTATCTTTTTTTAATGTAACATAGGCAATGTATTGTGAGACTGTATTGCTTTGTTTAGCTGATGTCTATTAGTGTTTGTGCTATAAAATGTAAAATAAAAGTTTTAAATGAAATCCAAATAATCATTGTAGAAGTAAAATAGTACACACATTACAGTGTTCATGGTAAATGGGGCAAAATAGCCAAGTAATGGGACATTGGAATGGCTGCAGGGGGGGCTGTGTATGGGGGGCTCCATTTGACCATGATTTTGTGAGGAGGAAGGGCGGCAAACTCAAAGATAGCCCCAGGCAGAACAAACTCAAGCTACACTACTGATCAGTAGGCCATGGAGAATGACTTTTGGAGGTCCTAGCAAACTATAATATTCTTTTGCTAAGATTAGATTATTGCCTACCATTAAATGCCCTACTTTTACTACAAAACCCACATACTGCAAGTCTCCAAAAACAAAATCCTACAGTTCATCATCTTCTCCCTTCCCAGTGAACATCATTGCTACAGATTAAAAAAAAAAAGTTACCATTTACTACAAGGTCTGGGCTGGGGCCATATTTTGGTTGGCTGTTCTTCAGTTTGTGTTTGAAAGTTGGTATCCCACAATTCCATTAGAGTTGGGCAGGGTTACATAATTATATATGCAAATTCTATGTTAATCAGCGTACAGATTTGTACCTATTTTTCATTAGCCTTTGTCCAGATTTTTGATGTTTCCAAGTTGAGAGGTATGGTTAGCAGCATACCAAAAAATCATTATTCAAATACAATAAAGAATATGGATTATCTTTTATATTATATAAATTAATGTATCTTCTTCTACTTTCGGCATTTCCCAGTTAGGGGTCTCCACAGCGGATCATCTGTCTGCTCATGATTGGCAGTGGAGTTTTATGTATGTTTGTAACATACATTTTTTATCAGAGGTTCTCTTCAGAGTAGGAGATGATCAGTCCATGTCTTCTGTCACAGGTATAAGGTTATTATTTTTGACAATGTAGAGGCTTCTTGTAGGTTATTAAAAGTTCTTATTCCATTGGATAAATATATTTTTATTTTTGCTGGAAAGAGAATCTGAGATTTAAAACCATACTGTCTGAGTATTTTCACAAGGGGCCAGCAGCTCTTTCTCAGTTCCATTGTTTTGAGGAGTAATCATTGTCAAATCTGATTGCATTTTGTTTATATTTCAAAGGGGCTTTCCTCCATGTAGTTTTAAATATTAGTTCTTTGATTATATAAGATAAGAATTTTATGACAATAGCTCCTGGAGGAGAAGTTGAAGATGAGTGAATAGGTTTGCATATAGCTGAACTGTTTCAGTACCATAAGAAAAACTCTCCTGTAGATTTAATATTTCAGGAATACAGGTATTAAGAAAAGAGATTGCTGGAGGATCTTGGTGTCCTCTGGAGAATTTATGATGGTTACATTATCTAGCTTCTAGGGAAGGAAACCTCCTTCCATTCATAATTTTGGTTAAGAGCCAATATATATCTATGTACGTATATGCATATATACATGTATGCATAAACACACAAATTGTGTGTGTTAGTTGTGTATTACTGTCTAGAGACTGTTTGTTGGTCCAGTGAAAGTGACATTAGCATGGAATGTGGTTGTGAGGGGAGTCCTGGGTTCAATCTCAAGACAAGATTCACACACACACACACACACACACACACACACACACACACACACACACACACATATATATATATATATATATATATATATATATATATATATATATATTTATACACACACACACACACACACACACACACACACACACACACACACACACACACACACACATACACTCTGAAAGAAAGGGATATTGTATAGTTAAATGAGACTATACTTTATGCAGACATTGAAAGCCTAAAGGATTCAATTGCAGTAGAAAAACTTAATGACAAAGACACTATTTGCTTATATTTTTGGACTTTGTCAATTGTATTATATCTAATAACACACTGTCATCATGCCCAGGAAATCATCAAGAAAAAATTCTGTTCTTTTTTTTACTGTACATATTTGTAAGACTTAACAACAGAGTGTGCTGCATGGCATACACTGCAAATACAACATCTATGTATTCTGTTCATGTTTAGGCTATGCCTTCATCTGATAGTGCATAACCATCTGTCTGATACAGAACTGCTGTATAAGACAGAGTAATAAATTAAACGAGGTCTTACCACAGTTTGCCATTTAAGCATGGGCGATAGGATAATATTTCTAGAAACACCACTCAAGTCAATGTCTTTATCATTCTTATTTTCAGGACAAGAAGTATTAAAATTAAAGTAAACTTGTCTTTGTGATGTGGGTGAGAACTGTCTTCTAAGATGTGTTTGGGAGATTTCTGTTTTGGCATATTTTCTTCAACTCTGAGAATTTCTTACTATAAAGAATGTTGCTATATCAGGATGCTGACAGTTCTTGAGGTAAGTATGTGCTTTCAGTTGCCACCTCTGTTTTCTGAAACTTTTGTTTAAAGTTTGTGAAATATGATGCTAATGTGGGATACAGTATATAAAAGTAACACCTGGACATGATTCTAAAAGATTTGCTCTTGGAGTAAGTGATTTACTGTGGTGCAAGCCTGCCCTGATTCCAAAAAAAAAAAAAAAAAACTTGCCCAGGGTCTAAATTATTAATTCCAATGTAGCCTGTTTTATAGATAGGCCATACACCAGAGTAAGTATCTTATACTGACAGCAAGCCTTTTGAAATCTGGTCCCTAGTGTTTAAGAAGGTGTAAGTGGGGTATCCAGAAGCACTGCTTTATTTAAGTGGGTCACAAGCTGACTGCAGTTATACAGTGGGTAGTATCCTTAAGCTACTGTACCATTGGATGTATGTATTGTTACCCAGACAATAGAAGAAATGGTAGGTAAAGAAAAGGCACACCCTGGGATCATTAACGATCGTATGCACTTCACACTAAGCCTACATTATTTAAGTGTGTTAGTGCGATGAGTAGCAGCGCTCATTGAATATGCATGCTGCTCATCAAAGGTTTATCAGCACATTTTTGTGGCCAGAAGTGTTTGTGGTGATGAAAAAGTACAGGAAAGTTTGAGAACAGAAATGTAAACAAAGACAAACCTAATAAGTGAGCAGAAGTAGACAGCTTATACAAAATAAGGGCAAGTTGATTGAAAGAATTATGATGCATGACATGCTAAAAGGGGAGAATGTACACATAATACAATGGGATTAGTGCAGAAATAAGTAAGGAGTGAGGGTAACAAGAGAAAATGCACTCAATGCAGTCAAATGTACTTATGTCACAAAAGAAACATTTTAAAATTGCTACCATATTGCTGTAACAATAATTAATCATATTCACAATTCTTGACCCATGCGCATAAATAAAAATGTAAATGCTAACAAAGGAGGTTAGAGGGACACAAAGCAACAGTGTAACAAAGGGGAGTAAATGTGATATAAATGTTAATAGAATGCTGAGTTGAGATAACAGTCAGCAAGGACAGTAGATACATTAGGGGATGTTTACACAGACTGCTTTAATTTCTTATGAGAAGTATATATTGAGAATTTATTTTGCTAAGTGACAGTACTGCTGTATTCTGCATTTCATTATCATGTATATACTAGAAGAAATGAACCCCTCAGTTTTTGTGTCATGCACATCAGAAAGGGACATGTTTTGCCATTTGTTGTCATATGCAATCATAGGAAGGGCATATATTACTTTAAACATGTATTAGACAAGCATGTGTTGTATATTCACATAAATGGTAAACAGTAATATAATAGTCAAAATATATAAGTGACAAATGACAACACGGATCTGATGACATTTCATTAGTTCAAGGTCTCTGTAAATGGTACACATCTAATGCATCATTGTACTGGACATGCTTGCAAGGAATTACAATGAACATTACTATATCAGCAAGCAAACAACACAAACACATAAGAAAGTGTCATAACACAGATGCAATCATACTCTCTGATGATGTTGCAGCATACCATATAGTAAGAAATGTTATATAAACCCTTGTTATAAAAAAACTCTGCAGTGTGAAGAAAAGAATTACAGCAATACATAAATGTTTGGATGAAGACCTGCAATACAGGGAATTATTTTTTTGGAAAATAAGTAATGCTTGTGAGCAATCAATGACATAATCAACATTTTCATCTTGTCAGACTAGAGCACGTGCCAGGAGAAATACCAGAAAGCTGCAGGTCAATGACTGATGCCATAGAAACAGGCATACCATTTATTTCATGAAGAACACCATTGAAGGCTTACAGCACCTTCCTATTGTAATGGGTATGGATCCCCTACCTTGCAGCATGAGACCTTAAAAATGTAGCCCTTTAACTCTGCCATAACTACTTTTTTTTTTCCTAAGCCACTCCTGTCTGACACAGTTATCTGACGCACACATGTTATTAGATTCAAACCCCTGCCTATCATATTAGGCACCCTGCAGAGCTGCTACAGAAGGTAGCAGTGGAAACTGTCGTAAATGATGGAAATTAATGTGTGAAGTAAGAAAGGACTTTTGATGATAATTTGTACAATATTAATGTGCCAGAATGATGAAAAGGAGGTAACTGTGTTAATGCTCACACACCTGTGAGCAGTCGAATATCAATGTTTATTATCCAAGGAAGATTTTCCCATTGTTTTGTATACACACACTGTCCCATAACTGAACCAAACTTTATTTGTGTAGATATGCTGTACAAGTCAGTACTCAATGCATGTGCCACAGGAGCACTTACACCACAACATTCCCAGAACAACTGTTTCACTGCTATGAAATCACAAAATGTGCTTATATTTGTTTGTTCAGTGTAAAAATCAATAATAGTAAGTTGATGCAATGGTGTTTGCGTATCATCAGTACATTCATATAATGTTGCCCTTTGCTGGAATTGAACAGCAAGCTACACTAGTCCACCAACTAGCAAAATGTGTATGAATCTTATAAACCACAGTGGAAGTCTTAACACAACTATGAGACTCCACCTATATGGAGTCATTACATCATATGATTGTCTTGCAAAGAATTTGTATGAGCTAAAAGGCATGGAGGAAGCCTGTCCCATTGTAATTGTACACATTATAACAGTAGTGGGTGTCATTCATGTATAGCAGTGTAAGGACACACAATGCTTGCAGTCATTCAATGTGGGTTTTAAACATATGACTATGTGGCAATAGAAGCTACATGATAGTCTGAAGAATGAATGTGTCACAGTAGAATTACTGCTGTAATTGTGATATATTTGGGCATTTGAAGGCATTACATCATGTTATTGCTGCAATGGGTATGTGTGCCTGTAATTTGTTTAAAAGACTATTGATATGTGTCTATTTGTCACACAACATTGCCTGCTGATAGGTATACCAAAACACATGTTTGTGCAATGCAGTCATTACATTGATGGTAGAAGGACAGTTATGCACTTTGTGTAGATCATCACAGCTTTGAACACATGCCTTACTAAGGCGACGATATATAGAGGATTGTTTCATTTCCTCATGCCAGAGGAGAAGACTTCCCACAACTGTTATGAAATGAAAATGTAATCAAATGCCATCATCAGTCTTAAATAAAGCATATCTATGTGAAAAATGATCATAACATTTTGCATGAGGAATCACCATTTGTACATATACAAAACAGATATTTGTGTGACAGCATTGTTAGAGACACCCACATTCACAGTCATACTGACACCTCTCACTCTAAGCAGTAATGGATAGATTTGAGCTAACTACCTAAGATCAGAAACTAAAACATAATGTCTGAATTGCAAGCACCACATGAGACATTGATTTACAACTGTAACAGTGCACATCTGAATGGATGACATTCATCATTGTTTGGTAGTTCGATCATCTTTTTCTTCTTTTGGCTTTTTCCCTGTTAGGGGATGCCACAGCAGATCACCTGCCCACTCATGATTGGCAGTGGAGTTTTACTGTGTCGAGTTGCCAACCCAGCACCCAACCTTCCACAGAAGGCACACACATGCACACACTCACACCTAGGGCTAATTTAGAGTGCCCAATCCACCTACAGCATGCCTTTGGGATGTGGGAGGAAACTGGAGCACCCGGAGGAAACCCACGCGACCACAGGGAGGACATGCAGACTCCACACAGAAGGCACCCCAGCCGAGAATCGAATCGGAGAACCTCTTGCTGTGAGGCGGCAACACTAACTGCTGCACCACCGCGGCCGCCCATTGTTTGGTAGTTCGATATTTCTTCTAAAACATGGTGGAAGTGCACAAAAACACTGTACAGCTACACCGGATATGTATTTAAAGCCTTTTCTACACAGTATGAGAGAGAACACACACACTCAAAAAACAGACTTGGAATACTGAAACAGGTAACTGCAAAAACAGGAATGCAGGCAAGAGGGCTTGAGGCACGCACACAGTAGTAGTTTCCAAAGTTTATTCTTCAGACTTTGCTTCAAACAAATGATAAAAATAATAAAAACAGTAATCATAAAGCGCTTTTCGTCTCATCCCTTAGTGAGACTTCATCAGACCTGTCTGAAGTCTCACTAAGGGGTGAGATGAAAAGCGCTTTATGGTTACTGTTTTTTATTATTTTTATCGTTTGTTTGAAGCAAAGTCTGAAGAATAAAATTTTGGAAACTACTACTGTGTGCGTGCCTCAAGCCCTCTTGCCTGCATTCCTGTTTTTGCAGTTACCTGTTTTTACACACTAAAAAAAGACAATTTCTGCTGGAGTCAAACCACCTACCTATCTAGTTACACAATATAGAGAGCACAGTATCAACATCTAGTGCCACAGGAAAAGTTGTATGACAATTACGAGACAGTGCCGTTTTGAAAACATTATATAATCATTGTGTTTTTAAAAACAGGTTTTGCCTGAGGAGGCTAGAAATTTATAAGGTAGTCCTCTCCATTAAAATATGTCTCCTAAGTGGAAGGGTACATAAGGGCTGTTGTCACAGAGCCAGCTGTACATGACAGTACACATAGTCACATTACTTAAGCAATGTTGAGTGCAAACTCTCTACTTATCTAGTTTATGAACCTAGAGATCATACTATTAACCACAAACACCACAGGAGAAGTCTAACTTTTATAGGACAGAGTACTCTTTTGAAAAGATGACCTCATCAGTGTGTTGCAGACAAGATGTTTGTGATAAAAGTGGGTTAAGGGAGTCCTTGTCTGGTATAAATGTTTCTCCTGAGTGAAAACAGATATAACACTTCTGTTGAAGCTGTACATACATGATTCTTGATCCATGTCCACATATGCAAATTCAGTATAGTTGGATTTGAGCCCCTTACCTATCTAGTTATAGAACATAGAGATCATACTACTAACAGCAAGCTCCATAGAAGTCTGACTTGTATAGTGAGGGGATGCACTTATGAAAGGATGGCCTCATCAGTATGTTGCAGAGAAGATGTTTGTGGTAAAAGTGGGATAAGAGAGTCCTCTCACAGAGTAAATGTTTCTCCTGAGTGGAAGCAGATACAGTAGTTCTGTTGATGAAGCTACATGCACCTGATACTTAAGCTGCACATACAAGTTCACCACTGTGAAATTTGAACCTCCTACATATCTAGTTATACACTCTAGAGGACACAGTCTGAGTCACAATCTCCACAAGAGAACTCTGATTTTTAAGGAGAGAGAGTGCACTTTTGACATGATGACCTCATCAGTGTGTTGCAGAGATGTTTGTGGTAAACATGGGATAAAGTTCATAGGGGGCTGTGCCCAAAGTTACATTTTTGTCCTTAGTGGAACTGGATGCAGCAAATTTGTTGCTAAAACTTTATTACCTGACACTAGAACCACACACATACAAGTTCCCTATTGTCAGATGTGAGCCACCTACCTAACTGGAGAACAAAGTATAAATTGCAAGAGCCACAGGAGAAGTCTGACTTTAAAGATATAAAAATGCACTTTTGTAAATATTAACACATCAGTGTGTTTGAAGATCAGCTACTGTACCTCACAGGGTTTGTGCCAAATGCATGTGTTTGGACAGACCAATATAACACCACTGTTCTTATCCCATACTGTTCTAGTAATGTCTATATACTGTCATTCATGTACGTTGCATGACTGTGAGTGACATTTACCTGTTTCACAGTATGTTATTTCAATAATAATCACAGGTGTAAAATAGTGGATTGTCAAGCAAGAATTCGTAAAAGTTCATCCTGGGATGATTGTATGCAAATAGTAACCAGTTATTGTGTCATTGTCAGTTGTATTGGCACATGCTTCGACAATGTGCATTGACAATACAACAGATACATCCAAAATATGACTGTGCACTGCTAAATAACACTGATGGATTATGTGTGAAAAGGTTACACACCTTTGTAACAAAATTGCAAGTGTAACCATAACCATTGGAGTAGAGACATGCAGTAACAGGCTGAATTAACTGAGTCAACGCCATTGTGAAATCCACATACCTTGGTTACCAAATTCCATTAACACATGCAGAAGTTGTACAACCTATTTACATAATTCTTTGTTGTATTTTTTTTTTACTGTCTCCCTAAAGTGTACCCCTGGCAAACTCATTTGAGCAGCTGATGGCAAAGTGCTAGCGCACATGTAATCATATCTTGATGTGTTGAACTTAGAATGGGAATTAACAGTACTCTGTGGTGCTCCATGCCAGCCTTTGCACAAATAAGCAGTATACACATGCAAACATGTCTGAATCTGATTGAATATAGAACAATATGTGTTATGGTCATTTTTCATGTATCATGATTTACACTTTTGTCATAACAGTTATAGTTCTTCAATCATTATATTATGATATAGGTCTATTCTGAAACTGATAAGGGACCAAGCATGTTATAGCTGGTGGAAAAATGACATATGGAAACAGTATTAAATCTAGGAGGTTTATCTGATGACATAGAAGAGGTGGGAAGAGGAGGGTCATTCCGTGACTGGGATACACATACAGACATACTAAGAGATTAGTTCATGGTTCATATATGCAGGTATCTGTGCTGTGTTGTACTATCCTGTATTTTCTGATGTATATAAAATTACAAAATCAGATATATGGCTTTTCTTAATGCCTCCTGTTGTTAGCGATTCTCAAGATATTCTCAAAGGTAGGGATGACAACAGCAAACATTAATATGCAGAAATGTGTACATTCTTTGCAACTCTGTACACTTCAGCTGTATCACTGTGTACAATAAAATGTTTCTAGTATGGATGAAGATGGTATAGGAGAGTGGAAATATGATGAGGTCATAAGGAGGATACTGTTGTTTGGCAACACACACACACATACTATTAATATGTAAAAACATTGAATTAATGAATGACATATGTGTACATACAGGAAGGTTATCTCAGCTCAACACATAGGACCTCAAGAAATCTTAAATTTAAATGACACATTTGAAAGAATACTGACAACAGATTGAAGCAAGTGAAAATGTAGGCATCTACCTTTATCACAGTAAGGGTGGGTCTAACATCCCATCGACCCATACGGTGTATATGACATCTATCAACCTAACATCTATATATATATATATATATATATATATATATATTCCACAAACTGTCATACAATAGTACTATCAGTCTGTGTTTGTATAGCACAACATTGCTAAGCAGATTTGTTTTATGTGAATCATGCTACTATGGCCAAAATTGAAATCCTCAGCTCTCGCTGTAAGACTCGGAATGACATTTACCATCACTCACCATTGATGTGCGATGCCAAACTTTGTGTAACAGCTGATGACACTAAATGCAGAAAATACATTGGGAGACAGGAATAGGGACATAGGAAGAGATTTGGTTATGGTCCATTTCTGCACATATTTGTGTTGTGTTACTTCTCAGATTGTCATTATAATAATTTTGTAAGAACAATGAAAACCACTTGTATGCAGGTCCTTGTGTCCACAGCAAAACTACAGCAAAGTATCCAAAAACAACAGGAGGACACAAGATAGGCATCGGGTTATAAAGCTTTAATCAGGCAGAAGTGCTTTCACATCTGCTTCCTCAGGTGCATAAAAACAAGCTGAAACTAGTCATAATTTTAAACATTGCTGAATGCATCACATGGCAACAATACATCACATATCTATATGCACTCCATTACTATAAAATATTAAAGCTATATGGTAACCACAAAATAACTAAATATTCAAAGAAAATCATAAAAATATAATCATAAAATATTTCTTATATACTTTGTGCATTATAAAAACATTGTTAAAATACATATTCTTAAAAACAACTACTTTACCTACATAGAGGTCTGGCCTTTAACTTTGGTCTCAGTGATATTTGTTCATTGAGACCATGTCCCATGTCAGCTCCGAATAAAACTATCCATCTAGCTTCCAGTTCCTCTGTTTTATTACAGCTAGATGGATAATCTACAATGATTTTATAGTGCACAGAGTTGGTGGTGTGTTACTGTAATGTTTTTCCTGATAAGTAATCTGTCATGATATGTAAAATCAAGTTTTCCAATAGGGAATAAGCAGGGGTCAAAAAGTAAAAACATCTTTAAGACATAATCAAGATATGTGGGTTAATAATATATGTAAACAATAGTTACTCACATAATATAAATAAAACATTCAATATGACTTTCACATATTTCTGGATTCAGACCCTTGTCCCTATGCCAGAAGCATTTTACAGACATGCAATGCAGAACAGGGATGTGTTATCTCAAGGTGTTTTGTGTCATGATTTAAACATTTGTCATGAAGCCAGGAATTTTTGGGCAGCATGCCGCCTAACAATATTTGCAATTAGAACATCCTGTGTGTTGTACTTTCAACTCTTCAGCCTGGTCAGCAGAAGACTAGCCAGACTCTATGTACTGCAGTGAGGCTAAGCACAGTAGCACAAAGGGAAACAGAGTAATGAGGCCAAAGGCAAAAACAAGATTTTGCCATAAGCTATGTGCATCCATTTTCCCTAAGTTACAGGTGTTGCTTGGTACCAGGCATTGTACAAATGCTGAGGAGACAAACTGATGGCACAGAAGGGGGGGGACATAAAGAAAGGAAGGGGAGGCAGGGAGCAAGTACATTATGACAGAAACATGATAATGGAGTCTCAATATAATATGCAGGCAACAGCTACACAAGAAATAGTCTAATAAAAATCAATGAATTACAGTTTGACATATTTCTTGGATTAGAACCCTTTAAAGTATGCAAAAATCAGTTTATAGATCTGAGCATTATCTCAGCACACCACAAAGAAACTTTTAATTCACAGTGACAACTTACTGAAGCAACAGGAGTGAAGAGGAAGAGATGGAGAGAGAAATACTGAAAGTTTTGTTTATGGGACATTTAGGACCATCTTTATGGTGTGCTACCCTTATGTGTTTACTCATTATTACTCTGTTATACTCTGTAAATTACAGTCTGTGCTACGGGGAGAAAGAAGGGGTAGGAGCGTAGAAAGAAGATTGTAAATTACAGTCTGTGCTACGGGGAGAAAGAAGGGGTAGGAGCGTAGAAAGAAGATGAAGACCTAAGAAGGATAAAGGAAGTTTACTAAGTCTCGCTGTTGGGGATGGAATGTTCATGCAAATGCTTTCTTGCTGCACTATTCAAATGCTATGTTTATGAAATGTAACTGGCGATAAATATAGACGTTTGCAGTTAAACATATGACAGAAATATGACATGAAATAAGAATTCAGCATTTAGCTCTAATTGAACCCTTGAGACTTTGCAAAAACAGTCTATAGACAGGAGACTTATCTCATCACACCACATAATAACTTCTAGTTCATTACATTCAGTAGCCTAAGAAATGTTAGAGTAACTGTTTCAAAGTAGTACACTGCATTTGCTCTTATTTCCTATTTGACAGTGGATTTAAGCACGTTTGCATGAAAGTAAACAGACGATTGCAGGTGATGGCAAAATCTCACCAATATTTTCCATTAGGATGTGAAACACCATCACTCAGCACTGATGCATGATGCCAAGCGCCACGCAAATGGTGAGGACAAAAAGTGAAGGCTTTTTGTCAGGCTATTTCTGACCATGTGTGCGCTGTTTAATTCTGTCGTTTGACCAGATTAAACTTGTGAAAAAGGGGTTGATAGGACAGTGGTGAAAATGAGGAATAGCAGAGAGTAGAACATAGGGGAAAGCATACAGGAATTTGCAGAATAGTGGTGGGAGAGCACCATGCTATCCACTTCTTCACAATATAAATGTACAGTTGTGCAAAATAATTTCATGAATTTGAAGTCACCCCACCAGGGATGAGTGACAACAACTGAATAATGACGTATAGCCATTTGTACCAAATCAAGTGTATTAAGATTACATTAGCAAAGTGGAGAGCTATGTATGGGTGTAATTTTTTTTTGGGGGGGGGCAGGTGGCCATTTGTTTGAGAGAGGAATTTTGGGGAAAATGCTGAGAAATGAGAGAGTCAGGTAGGTAGGGGAGGTTAGGTCGTAGGTACAGACATACAGGACATACAAGACAAGAATGGTAATAGACACAAAATGTTGGGGGGGCTATGAGTGTTTTTAGGTAGGAGACATCAGAAGCACATCCATGTCCAACTTGAGAACACTGAGAATCTAGTCCTCACACTAAGAACTATCATCACTATCTCCTCTGTCAGTTGTTTGGGTCAGTGCCAGACCTGCTATTGATTTGGTAATATAATGGAGGATCTTTTCAGCTATGATGAGTTGGGGGCTGAACCATCTCTTCGTCATGACCTCCACCAACCTTGTCAGCTCCTGATGGGTGAAAAATCAAAACCTCCCCTACTACTGCTTTTGGAGGGTATCATTGCAGCAGCAGCTGGAGCAGATCTACCTAACATAGCTGGAGAAGGTAGGGCAGGAGCTATGGAGGACACACTGACAAGTTGTGGCCCAGATGTGCTGGGTGTTTGTGCTACCTGTGATGGTGCTGCTGCAGCCACCCATGGAGGTATGTCTACATCACTGTGCTAATGGTCATTTTGTTTTCAGCAGAAATGTATATGGAAAAAAAATATATATATATATATATGTATATATATATATATATATATATATATATATATATATATATATATATATATCAGAGAGATGGGATGGATGGATGGAGACAATAAAAGAGTGAATAAGTTCAATGGCATGTCACATAATTTTATTATTGCAATACATAAACACATTTTGGAAATAATTATGTACACCTTTGCCACATCCAGATGTGTTGGAAGGCATTATAAAATCAATCACAATGCTACGATATGACAAAGAGAAGCATTTATCTGACTTTGCCATATTGGATATATGCTTTCTGAGTTAATAACTGCATTTACAAATATTGAATTGCTAATGTCATGCAGTATTGCAGGTATAAATATTACCCTGTAATAAGATCTGATGTTTGTTTCTGGGTATTGAACCCACACACAATTAAGGTGGTATACTCATTGCCAAATGCAAGCACCAAGAGCTATTGTAGATTCATGTATGCTTGATATAAAAGTTAAGGTGTACCTGCTCAAGATGATATAAAGTGATGGACTGAAAATAATATTCTGGCTTGCATTCAGACCTGATGCATATTTACCAAATGCCTCTCTGAGGTTTGTTAGTCTCTAGTGATGTGCCTCACATGATTTTTCTATCTGTACTGCAGCTGTACAGTAGAGAAAGAAAAAATATATGAAAGCATATTGAGTAACATTCTTAGCTGGCTAATCACTGCTATATCATAGACTGTTGATGGGTTAGTATAAATGTACAACTGGGTGGGGTGTTTGCAGTTTCAAATTCATCCTTCCATTGGCTCAGGAGGTCTTGCTTGTGCCTCTTGATGTCTCTGTAGTTGTTGTGACGACATTGTACCTCGGTCAGCCGAATGCTATTTGCACTGGACACAGCCTTTGTTAAGCTATTCCAAGCCACAGCCTTATACTGAAACTCAGTTTAATCCCCCTACAGCAGCCACCCATAGTGTCACTTGCCAAAAGTGCTACAAAAATCCTAGGCTACTCAACACCCCACCTTTGTTCTGTAAATGGAACACCATCCCCACATTCACCAGCCATGTCTGCAGAAGTCAAGTTAGACATATGTGTGTGAACTGGCACCCAATACAGATCTCACATGTAACAGCTTGTGCAGAAAAATGCACATCCTTGCCAGTTGCATTTGCACAATTGAAAGCACAGCAATGGCTTGGGAGACATTGGCAATGATTACATCAAAAAGCATGGAAGGTGTGAAATATGCCAGTAAGATTTGGCATGTATGATGCTCAGCCTACTGACACATGTTTCAGTGTTAACCACTGAAATGCATAATAGTGTTTGTTATAATAATGGTTGTTTGGAGGAAAAATGGTATGACTTGTGACATATTGGGCTATTGGGATTTACACATTAGTAAGATTGAGAAGTACCATCTGGGAATTGAACCCATGGCAAAAAGAAGGATACAATGTTAAACTTTAATAAAAGTGTCAGTTCCACATGAGAACTTGCTTATTAATGTGTTAATTATAGGTATACTAATTTAAGAATCAATGCCGGTATACTTAACAGATGTGATGCCTGTATGTGTGTGACTTTATGTAATCATTGGAATGCATTTCTATATAAAACTTAGCATTTTGGTTGTAAACACATTTCAGATGCATGGAGTTGCATGACCTGAGTAATACATGTTGTGATATGTTTCATACATACTTCACAAGACATACTATCCTAAACACGTGCTTATGATATGTAATGAATCATAATAATTCTAACACAATTACTGTGTGCATGCAGGTGCATTCAAAACGAAATATCATCATCATTTTCATGTTTCACACACTTTAAACAAATTATATTATGCTTATATAACAAGTGTTAATGACACATTTATTTTAGTCATTTGTATTTAGTGTTACATTCCTAATCATAATGCTGTGACAAATGGCATTCTGGCCATCAGTTACTGTAACCCGAAATGTTGACATGACACTGTTCAGCAGAGAATAATAATCTCTTTAACTGCAAAGAGAAACACGTACGTGGGAGACTGGGAAATCAAGGTCCTTTGTCCGTGAAATACAGAACAGTAGAGTTTCATAAAACAACCAATTAAAATGATCACCACAGCTTTAGTTTTGCTAAGATCTTGTGACTGCTTGTTTATGACTTTCTATATTAGACATGATTTCCAAATTCATTAAAAGAACTTTTTAAAGAGAATAAATATATATATTTTTTTTCTTACATTTTTACTCTGTCAGCAATTACTAATATTAGACAGGAAGCAAATCAACAGATACATACTGAAGAACATTCTGGAATTCGTCTTGTTATGAAAGCATATTAGAACTGAAATGCATACAGTAACATTTTCCCTTCTCTGTACTTCCCATAAACACAACCAACCGATACTGACAACATCCCGGCAGATAGGTTCAGTGCTAACTTTACCCCCCTCTCACCCTCCAAAGGGCCCATCTTAATACTGGAAGAATGCAAAGCCCTAATCTTTACACAGTTGGTTCACAATTATAGTCTTATTTGCAATGAAAACATGTTTAAATCTTGGTAGAACAAAAATACAACCTGAATACTGTAAATAATCTTTAGTAATACAATCTCTACTGTATGTATTTTTACATTTCCACATCCATACCTCTCAACCTGATAGTACAAGAAATCTGGACAAAGCCCAACTTAATTGGGGAAGGGGCAAAGGCCCCAAAATAGTGACAAAATGTAAATATTGCCCTTCTAAGCCTATAAAGTTACTAGAATAACAGGTTTGGTATTGGCATGCATATCCTGAAGGATATAAACCTTGGCTATAGATGATTGTCACTGGTGAAGTGACACCCTGACCCCATGTGCAAAAATGGGTAAAAGGGGTTATGGGTAACTGGATGGATAAAGTGTGAAAATCAAATGTCTGTCATTTAGTGACTTCAATCCTCACTGATTTGCCAGAAACCATAAATTCTATGACGAAAAGGCCAAAAATATGAGGCAAACATCTGGACATTCTGCAAACATTTGAAGAGTTGAGAGGTATGCCCCCACCCCTTGTATAGATTAATATATATTGTACTAAAATTTTGCAATACTTTATTAGCATCTTTTACTGTACTATGATTTTAATTAGTTGTAGTATGTGGTATCAATTCAATTCAATTTCTTTTGCATTTACAGTGTAACCTTTTTAGATTCTAATAATTTTAAAATGCAGACTTTTACAATAAAGAAGAAAAAATATAATTATAACAGCTACAAGCATAAAAAAAAACCTTTAAAATGTCTGCTTTGCATTTAGAGAAAAGGTTGGTTATCCATGTACATTGGGAATTATCAGCTTTTCTGGCATGTGAAAATTGATCAACTTTTTGAATTAGTTTTAGTGATATGGATGGCACCAGTCTTATCAGGAATAAAAGAGCAACACTCAATTTGGATGAGTGTGTATATACCATCTTTAGAAGCATGGGTAAAGTCAAGTGTCATACAGTTTTGTAACACTACACCGTGAATTGCATTCAATTTTGGGGTTATTTAATTAATAGACTCAAAAGTGGAGTTACTTAATATTTTCTGGAGCTTAGACAACTTTTTAATCCCCCAGATGGATTTTACCACCCCATAAGCAGGTACAATACCTGCTTTAGAAATTACTCAATCACTAAGATCTGTGTGAGCAAGCCCTTTAAAAGCAAACCTCTGTATAGCATTATGCAGACCTCTATCTTTTTAACTATCTTTTGTCTTAAGAATGTTTTTGTCTCTTTTGCAATGAGCATTACTGATCTTTTCTTTAGGTAAAGCAGTTGTATTTCATATGGCTTGAAAAACATGACCTATATAACAACAACCAGATCAGTGTGTAGGTAACCAGAGATAAACCTGATTTCCACAAATGTAGTAACATTCATGCAATGCTCCTATGCCCTGCCCTTCAGCCCCATCAGAAGTTTTTTGGGTAAAATTGCAAACACTAATTTCAACAAGAAGTGTTCCATTTTTGTAATAGCTAATATGTCCTTTAACTGTCATTGATATTTAAAGCGGCATTATGTTAAAGGGGGTAGGAACATGATTTTTTTTTTATTAGCAAGAAAAATAAAGTAAAATGCAATATGAAGTTCTGAATCAGTCACTGATATAGGAATTAATGGAATATCTCCTATTATGTGCAGTAGGAATATGTGCACAAACCCTGCAGTTGCTAATGTTGAGGGTCTTTGTATAAGTATGCAAGACATCAGGAAAAGTATTAACAGTAAGGTTGCCACTCAGGTACTTTCAAGTTAATTTTAACCAAATGCCTGTCTTTATTTTTAGCAAAGCGTATATGTCCATTAAGAAATAATTCAGTGCTTACAGCCCCAACAGATGCAGGGGATGATGCACTTATGGTCCCAGATGGCAAAACAGGCAAAGTTAAATGATAATGAAAACCACAACAACTACTGTAATAATTGATCAACAGGAAAAGTGAACATCTTGGGGCTGGAGAGGGTTTTGAAGAAACTGTAAAAAAGGATGGGGGATTATTTGCCTATTGTACATATGAAATCGAACACCAAAAAGTCTTTGATCAAAGGCTTTTATCACAGATGACTTTGAAAGGGATCATTATCTAGATAAGGCAGTGTCGAAATCAGAGTCCAGAAGGCAGGATGAATCTGTGATGTTGAAATTAGAAGCAAAGAAAAGTGTTGTTGATGTTGAAAAAGAATCAGTGGAGAAGGGCAGAGCCTGAATGGCTAACTGAAAGCAGCAGTATTTTAGAGCTCCATTATAACTAGTTAAATAAGACAGGAAAAATATTCTTTTTTTTTTCTTCAAAGTATAAAATCTTATAGATAAAGGACTAATTTAACATAATTAGAGACTTTGCTGAAGTTTTACAAATAATTTCCTGTCAAAAAGCTTGGAGATATATTCACTTGTTAAAATGAGCAACTCAAGGAATTCTCACCAGGATGCTGCCTTAAAGAAGGAGCTACAACAGATGACATCTACCCTGTAGGAGTTGTATTTGAAGACGGATGATTTTAAAGAGAACCTAAAAAATCTTAAAACAAGCAATCAAAAACAGGCTGACACCCTCAAGAAAATGTTACAACAACACCAGACGAGGATAACAGGAACAGAGTTTTCTCTAAATGACTTAGAAAGTACACTTAAGGAAGAGGAAACACAGAAAGAACTGCTTCTTAAACAAAACACTTGGTTGGTTAATAAAGTAGATGACTTGGAAAATAGGGAGAGGAGAAATAACATCAGGATTTTTGGATTACATGAAAACACAGAAGGTGAGTATATTATTTCCTTTTAATCAAGCTGGATCCCTGACTTTTTAAATTTAAAAGAAAGACTTTCCTTTGGCATTGAAAGGGCACACAGTGCTCTTGGAAAACCTGCCACTAACTCAAACTCTCCTCCTAGGTCAATAATTATCAAATTTCTTTCAACTCTACTGCGGTGGTGGTGCTGCGGTAGCGTTGTCGCCTCACAGTTAAGACGTCCTGTTTGATTCTCAGCTAGACCGTATTCTGCGTGGAGGCATGCATGAATGGGCGTACCTTCATTGAAGGTTGTGCGTCAGGGCCGGCAACTCGGCACGTAAAAATCTACTGCCAATGATTAGCGGACCAGAGTTCCGCTGTGTCGACCCCTAACCGGGAAAAGTCGAAAGACACAACAACAACAACAACTTGGACAAGGAACTGATTTTAAGATCTGCTTGGAGGAAGGCACCTCTAAAATATAAACAGAGCTTGATAAGATTTGAGAACGACTATTCATCTAGAATAATGGAACAAAGGAAAAAAGTGTGGGCAATGATAAAGCTTCTGAAACAAAATAACATCAAGGCACAACTTACATATCCAGCTAAAATAAGAATACTGTATGCCAACGAGATGAGGACTTTTATTGACTTAGAGCAGTAGTGTCCAACCCGCGGGCCGCGGGCCACATGCGGCCCTCAGAGCTCTTCCATGTGGCCCACGACCCTTAAGTTAAAATTTTACTTTTTTTTCCATTTCTTTTCATGTCCGCATCGTTCAGCTGTTGTGCGCATGCACCAAATTACTTTTTTCCTGTTTTTTTAATGCCAGCATCTTTCAGCTGGTGTGCGCATGCGCCAAAGCACCATTCCATAGTTTTTTGCGTTGGTAGATGCATTCGCACTAAACTAAAGAGCTGAAGGAAGAGGATTTGGAGATCGCGGCAGAAAGAATTGAGCGAGGGGGATTTACTGCACATCTTCTGCATTAACAGGTAAGCTTATAGTTATAGTAAGTAGACTGAACATTGTGAATGATACAAGATATGCAGCTAAACGCGGCTAAAGCTTTGAGAGCTATTTTTCGAATCTAATGGAACAACAAGATTATTCTGAATGGTGGAAAGAGCAAGTGTTAAATGTCCACTGGTTAAGCTGTGAATCAGGAAGAAAGCAAAGTACAGCTCAAGAATTATGCATAAGCATAATTATATGACTTTCACTAAATCCTGAAGTTTTTTTTCACTACTCTGAAAGACGTTTCAGAAGATTTTGAATGAAAGTATTCCAACATTAAAGAAACACTTTTAGTAGTGAAGCAGCAAGATATACATTTGTGTAGCTCAAATAATAAAGTATATACTTGTTGTTTGCACCTGTCCTGGGCTGAGTCTGTTTATTTTATGGTAACAAAAAGCTTGCCCTTTCTGTGTGATACCCCCCCAGTGTATGGCCTTACTAATTTTTCATACACCAATCTAGTAAGTTGTTGCATACCTCTCAACTGGCAAACATGGAAACTCAGAGAAAAGGCCCTCGAAAAGTATGTACAAACAGCCAAAAAATATGGTCATCTAATTAGCATAAAAGCTGAACACAAAATAGCAAACAGCTCTTCCTGCTTCCAGTAGGACTGTGGGGTACTACTCAGAAACTTGTTTAAATCAGAGAGTGACAAAAAGATGGAAAATATAAACACATTATCACAGAAACAGTGTGTAAAGACTGTATTGTAAACTTTAATGAACTGCATTGCAAAAGTCTACCACACAAGGTCATTTATTTGTGCTTCTGAAAAAGGGGATATAATGTGTGTGCCCTCTTTCTTTATATTGGTGCCACTAGTATGTTGGTCATGTAATGTAATCGTACCTCTTAACTGTCCAGATTTTTGCAGAATGTCTAGAATAGATTTTTGCCTCATATTTCTGGTCCATTTGTTATAAAAGTAATAGTTTTCTTGCAAGTCACTGAGGATTGAAGTCACTAAATAATGGCATACATTTGAGTTTCACACCCTATATCCTTCAGAAAATGCATGCTTAGTACTTGTTATTCTAGCAACTAAGATTTTAAGATCAATATTTAAAATCTGTCCCCATTGTTGGGCCTTTGTCCCCTCATTAATTTAGGCTTTGTCCAGATTTTTTGCACTAAGATGTTGAGAGGTATGAATGTAATGTGGTTTTCTGTGTACAGCACTTGTTATATTCAGAAACTGAAATTCTCTGTTATGGTTACAAACATTAACTTCACATAAACATAGCTGAATTTTACAGCTATATGGTCTGATTTAACTATATGTATTTAATCCACAACATCCTACAGATGACATAAACTGAATCTACATTAGGGACAGTTTTTGTTGGAGTTCTAATGGCTGACTGGCTCTCACCACTGTGTTACTGACACTGCTGGATGAGAGAGAGAGAGTCAGAGTCATTTTTAATGACTACTCACAATACTTCTCAACTGTCCAGACTAGTTTCACAGAATGTCCAGATTTTTTGCTTCTCATTTTTGGTCTGTTCCTCATAAAAGTTTTGTTTTTCTGGGAAATCAAAGAGGATTGAAGTTAATAAGTAACTCTAAAATTAAATAATGGTAGTCATTTAAATTTCAGACTTCATATCCTTCAGAAAATATATAATAATGGAAAAGTTGTCATTCAAGCAACTTTCTATGTTTACAGGAGCAATATTTTAAATCTGC
This sequence comes from Protopterus annectens, assembly GCF_019279795.1. Lineage (NCBI taxonomy): Eukaryota > Metazoa > Chordata > Ceratodontiformes > Protopteridae > Protopterus > Protopterus annectens. Next base: position 650,223,949 of record NC_056749.1, on the reverse strand, counting down.
CCCTATTTTGGGACCTTTGTCCAGTTTTCTTCCATTGAGTGGTATGCTCACAAGACAATGTGAAATACTGTTTATGTACTTCAGTTACTTAAGTAATGTTACTCAGACAAAATAAAGCCATAAATCAGTTAATTTATGTAACTGAAACAGAAGTAATATCGATGTTTTACATTGTGATTTTTTTTAAAGTATTACTTGATATTACAATATTCTGCAATGCTATGTGGGTATATTTTTAATGAATATCTTAGTGAATAATGCAGATAATCTGGACAGAATAATTATATGGTTTCCTAAAATATTTTTTGTAAAAGTTTTTATTCATATGACAATATAGAGATGTTTGTTAGCTTGCCCACCCTAGTGGTAAAAGTAATTGTGAGCATGTACGGCAAGGAAGAGCACTCTGTCAAAAGTTATATGCTTGTATGAGCTGCAGCAACTGGGCTTAACTGACCTTAACTGAACTCGACGAATAGAACTGGACTTGGGAGGAAGCTTTGCCAATTTTTATTGACACCTGCTAGAAATGAATGCCCACTACATGTTATGGTTTACTTATCAGAATGGATGTTTAAAATATTCTCACTTTTGTTGTCGTTGTCTTACTTGAGTAAATAGACATTGAATATGCTTATTTTATTCCTTGTGCTGCCAAACTAATCACAAATATTTAAGAAATATTTGAGCAGTACAAATGTTCATTCAGTCTAGCAGAGTCAACACTTCTCACATTGTAGTGAATAATCCTGTGCTTGTTACAAGTTCAATATTTATTATAGTTATGATTCAGACTCCAAACTAAAAGTGTATCTTATGCAGGTACTATAGATAGAATTTTGTGTCACTTTCCCTCCCAAAGGGCTTAACGATCTGGTGAAGTAGATACTCACCATGAGTTTTTGATCATTAAGTAAACTGGTTTCCATTGTCGTTCATCTCATTATTCATTGTGAAGATTTAGCCATATTACAATAGTAAACAGTTTCTCCTCTGTGAATAAATGAACCATGGGTATATAAAAGAAACAATATATAGTAGCTGTGTTACAGTATAAATAAAATTTGATGCACTTTTTACAACTTTTTTTTCAGACTGAGTTTGAGTTGTATTTTAGTAGAGATGTGTGATTTTTGCTGAAAGTCAGCACTGAAAATGTTTTAACAATTGATTCTAAGAGACAATTTAATCACATTTGATATATCTTGGCTTATAGGTCATAGGCATAATAATTAAAAAGTGACAATCAAGTGTCAGTGAGCAGCCACCGGGTAAAATATTGTCATTTGTGGAACTTTTTCCCTTTTGCAGCAATAATAATTTCAAAAATGGAGCTAGGTTGTGACTGCTGCCCTTTCACCTGCCAGCACCTTGTTTGTGATTTTCAAGCAGAACAGTGAAGGAAAGGTTTGTGGGCTGAAATCTGGTTTAACAACCTATACAGCTAGGTAAACTCTGCATGAAGCTATGTGGGTGTGCTTTAAGACTAGTCTATGAGAAAAATGCATTATCTTTTTCTCCTTGAATGTAATCTGCTATGTAAGAAACATACAGATTAAAAATCATCATCTTCCCATTTTTAGCACTACTGCTTGCAGCATCAGTAGGCAAATTCAGGATAAAGGTTTGCCAGTGAGCCAATTCCCTTATAACTATGTACAGAGATTCCTTCTCCGGTCAGCCCTACTAGCGCTCCTGAGCAACGGCCAAATTGCTTTTCTCTGGAAGCAGTCTTGGGTCATTTTTCTCTGCACCTACCAGCCTGGCAATTTATTACTACCAATGTATGGGTGCAAAGAATAATATCCCTAATGTTAAGCAGATGTTGAGTGGCCAAGGAGTTTGCTTGTTTTGCCTTCTTTGGAATACTTGTCAGCTTGTTTGACATGATTGTAGTTATGTACTCCATGGGCATTTGTGGAGCTATTGTAACCTGAGGGTGTCACAGCAGTTGCTGCATAAGACTGACTTGTTTATAGGTCATCTCCTAGGTAGGATGTCACAATACTAGTAAGAGGCTAGCTGTCAGAAAGCCAGAATAAAGTCCAGAAAGTTGATATAAAATACATAATATCTTGTCAGTGGCTCAACCCACTGATTGCATTCATTTTAGTGTAGGCTTCTGTTACTTTAGCCCTGGAGTTATGGATATTTCACTAAGAGTGTCAGTGTCACATCAGTTTGCACACTTGCCTTTGATGCTTATAAGGTGTGAGGAGCTGTGGTTCCATCTTTGCACAAGCAGTAGTCTTCATATTCTGTCACACTTCATGGAGGATGCTAAACTTCAGAGATATATTAAACAACCAGCACAAATATGTATTATATAATAAATGACAGCAGCATGCCCAAGCAGTTAATTTAATAAACTTCACATATCACACTTAGAGGCTCGGCTAATGCCTTTAGATGTGAAGTTTAATAAATTAATTTCTTGTATGTGCTTTTGTCATAGCTCAAAACCTTCCATCTCCAAAATGAGGAACACTAGCTCTGATAATGTGGAACAAATGGGCAAAATGTGGAACACATACTAATGGCTTACTAACAACTTCAACTAGGAAGGCCATAGGATAGTTAAAACATGCTGGTTTTACTTATAAAGAAGATATTTTAATGAATTAATATGATTCATTTATATTTACCATGGATTTCACTTAAAAAATCCTAACAGTGAATGTGTGACAGTCTTTCAATGTGGAACTTTGAGGAACATGAACTTTTTAAGACCCCAAATGAGGTACGTTCCTAATAATGAGGTACACTTGAGCGCTATGGCTTTTGTTATTATTTATTATAAAATTCATAGGTGCCTTCCTTAGACATGAAACCAAAGTCCCTTCTGCCTGTTTTCATAATACCACAGATGGCTGTTAAAGATACTGTGACATTTTGAGGCACACAACAATTAAGGGTTTTTGTCACTATTTGTAAAATGACTTGGTAATTATACACAGTCTGAATAATTCATTACAACCACATATTACTGACCTCTGATTGCTCGTGTCACTCCTGATTGCTGCAACTGTGCTTCTTTAAATGCTTTTAAATTGTTAGGTCGCACTAATACCTCCTCTTGCTAGCCAAAGGAAAATACAGTCACATTTTCTAGTCTTTCTTCCTGCTTACTCCCTTGTTCAACTTATGTATTTAAAAAACATTTTAACTAAGTCATAAGCAGTATGTGTTGTCTGTTAGATGAGGAATAGATTGCTAAGCAATATTTCAGTTATACTGTTCCATTGGTTATTCCTCAGTGCTGTCTATACTAGGCAAAATGACTCAAAAGAAGGGGGTGTTTAAATCTGTAGTCTAGTGAACGTCCATCAAACTAATATGAAACAGAGGTCAATATGTTATTGATTGTGGCCTTTTCCAGTAGGTATCTATCTGTCTGCATGTCTGTCTGTTAACTGACTATGTAAGCTAGTCTGTGAACATCTCAATGCATTCATGCTTGAAGTGTTTGAAGCATTCCTGAATTTCACAATTGCCTGTTGCAATTACTGAAGTAAGCATGTGTTACTCATGAGTGCAAATTACATACAAAACAAGGCATTATGACAAAAATATTTAAAAATAAACAAACCAACCACAATTAAAAGGTTTAAATACATTTAATAATAAACAATAAAAAGAATAAGACAATATTCAATAACTCAATGAATAAAGTGACACAGTTCAGAATTGCATGAAATATGTTAAACAACATTGCAGGACAGTCTCAAATACAGAAAACATCTACTAATCTTGCTATATTGCAATATGTCCCTAAGAGAGGTTACTTATCTCTCAGAAATGTGCCTAAGGCCTAAGCCCTGGAACTGGAAGTCATAAAACAGTAAACAGTTTTACATTTGAAACCTGTCATTTTTTCTGTTTCCAGACAAAAGAACTTCTGGCTGCAGTGTAGACATCCTGTCTTCTTGATGAGATAAACACAGTCATAAAACAATTCACTTCTTTTCTTAGCATTTGCAAATTAACTCTGTATGTTCCAACTTCTACCATTACAGACAGTTGTAAAACAATTCACTTCTTTTCTTAGTGTTTGCAAATTAACTCTGTATGTTCCAACTTCTACCATTACAGCACACATCTGTATAGGTATATAGTTATTATACACACATTTCTGCTCTTTTCCAGCAGGGTACACTGGTTACATTCTTGAAGCTCAGTACAGAACATACAGTTCAACACACACTTCTGCACCAATAGTTTAATATACACATACGTATAGTTTTCTTACATTTGTAAGACAAGCATAGGAAGCATATTAATATTCAAAAATGACATAGAATTATGTACAAAATAACATCTAGCTGGGCTGGCAGCCTCACAGCCACTTTCCCCAAAATTTTGGGCCAAAAGGGATGATGATGCATTTGTTGGCATTCGGCTTGCGGTCATGTGTATGGCACCAGTCATTTGTTTGGGTGAGACCCTCTTATTCAGAATTGTTTTATTAAGTCAATGATGTGAATTCTTTACTTTATTGCAAATTTGTTGGCTTAATTTTGTGGATTGTAGTACTATAGGGCTGCTAATGTTGACATTTTACCTACTTGGGATGGCTGGAGTGGTTTTCCCAGTGTGAATTGGTAGTACAGTAGTAGTGAATTAATGACAGTGTCAGTGTGTGCCAATTTTTTTCATTGCAAGTGAATGACTTTTCTTGGGTAGCATGCAAAGTACACCGGATTTAACTTGATGGTACAGCTCTGATTATGTCATTGAAAGCTGCCATTCTTGTAGCAGTAAGAAACTGTTGATTACATGCAGCTAACCATACATGTTCATAGCTCTATCGCAGTCCATCTGAATTTCATGAATTATATGAAGAACTTTTCAAAATGCCCAGTATTACTGGCACAAAGTACAGACCAACAGTCACAGTAAATGTGATGTGCTTTATGCGTAATGGCTGTTTTGAAGACTAATGGCGTTAGTACTACAAATGAAACAAAGTGCCTCACTGGCCCTCCTCAGATGTAATCTGGCCAACTGGATGGGTAACTGTAAATTCACCCCAGGGATATTTTTGTGTTATGTTGCAGATGTGAAATGATCCCTCCAACACCATTAACATATACTACAACTATGGATAGTTTTAATTTTTATTTCCTTATTTTTTAATGTAAATTGTTAGCCATTGTTTTAAAAATTATATAACTAGGAATAAAGTAATTAGTTACTCCTTTTTTACTTTTCAGCATGGCTTCTGCATCCTGTCCAACCAAAACCGTGAAACGCAGGATAGCGGATGAAAGGAGAGTCTTTCAGGAAAAATGGACTGATGAGTACTTCTTTGTTGAATCTAACAATAAAGCACTTTGCTTAGTATGCAGAGAAGTGGTATCCATTTTCAAGGACTACAATTTGAAAAGGCATTATATTCAAACGCACCCCAAATTAAGTGAATTGCAAGGAGTGTCCCTTAAACAGAAAATATCAGAATTAAAAAAAAGTCTTACATTTCAACAACAGCTGTTTCGAAAATCAGCTACTCAGCTGGATTCTTTACTGAAGGCAAGTTATGTTGTAGCAAATTTAATTGCGAAAAAATTCAAGCCATTTGCCGATGGTGAATTTGTTAAAGAATGCCTTGAAAGTGTAGCAGACATAATTTGCCCTGAAAAAAAATCAGAATTTTCTAAAATCAGTTTATCACACCAGACAATCGCAAGGCGTGTGGAAGATATAGCCAAATCTATTGAAAATACGTTGGAATCTCGGTGTGCAACTTTCAAGTTTTACTCCATAGCTTTGGATGACAGCACTGATGTTACAGATACGGCACAACTTGCCATATTTATTCGTGGTGTTGACAACGATTTCAATATTACTGAAGAACTGGCCTGTCTGGTTCCACTGAAAGACACAACGAAGTCTGCTGATCTGTTCAAGGCAGTAAAAGAAACACTGGCAAGATTTTCCTTGACCATCACAAACCTGTCTGGCATAGTAACTGACGGTGCTCCAGCTATGGTTGGAAAGAGGGAAGGACTAACAACACTGATGGAAGAAGATGCAAAACAGATCAGTAATGTGCGTTTCATGAAGTACCACTACATTATACATCAAGAAAATTTGTCTGCACAGACTTTAAAAATGGAAAATGTTATGAATGTTGTTATTAAAACAATAAATTTTATAAGATCCAGAGGATTAAATCACTGCCAGTTTCAGGAGTTTCTGACTACTTTGGAATCTACCTATGGAGACATCTTGTACTTTACTGCAGTGAGGTGGTTAAGTCGTGGAAAAATGCTGAAACGCTTCTATGACTTACGAGATGAAATAAAGTCCTTATGGAGTTAAAAGGAAAGCCTGTACCTGAATTTGAAAATGCAAGCTGGATGGCTGATTTAGACTTCTTAGTAGACATCACTGCTCATTTAAATGACCTGAACCTGCGCCTCCAAGGGGAAAATCTATTAATAAATGACATGTTTCAAACAGTGACAGCATTTGAAGTGAAACTGAAATTATGGCACAGTCAGATTAAGAACAATAGCTTCATTCACTTTGCAACACTGTCCGAGCAAAGCCATGCAAATACTGAAAAATATGCGGCATTACTTAATAGTTTATCACAGGAGTTTGAGAGTAGATTTCAAGATTTTAGAAAACACCAACAACAGTTCAGTATATTTGCTACTCCATTCTCAGTTGACATCGACATGTTGCCTGCAAACCTGCAACTGGAATGCATAGAATTGCAGTCAGATATGCAACTTAAAGAAAAATTTCTGCAAGCATCTTTATTTGACTTTTATAAGTTATACCTACACAAAGAAAAATATCCATCACTTCACGAACATGCCCTGTTCATGACATCTCTGTTGGGGAGTACATACATTTGTGAGCAATTTTTTTCTCGTATGAAGCATACAAAAAATAAAATCAGAACAAAAATTTCAGATGAGCATCTTGAAAATACTCTTCACATCACCACTACATCTATCAAACCCGATATAGATGCACTGGTATCAAAAAGACAAGCTCAGTGTTCACATTAAAAAGGTTATGCTCATAATGTTTGTCTACTACACAAAAAAACAATCCTGACTTGACAGCCTGAACCTCCTGATATGGACACTTAAGTATAACAAGAACTAGGACCAATAAGTTTGAATTCTGTGAAGGTCTTTGCCTGGCTGCACCCTTGTGAACTGGTTTCACGAATAAACATTGCCACTACTAATAAAGTCAATTATTTGTTTAAATTTGAGAAATGTAACAAATACTGGAAGACCCCTTCCAAATTTTCAGCAAACATTTGGAAAAACCCCAAGTTGGAGATTTATAGTAATCTAAGGAAGAAATACAAAAAGGTGTTATCTGATGATGCTATGCCTCATTGAATGGATCGGAGCAAGTTGTCAGCTGAAATGTGCACTCATGCAGATTGGAGAGGCAACTGCAAAACAGCATGTGTGAGTTTACCTTGTGAAACTGGAGTGTGTTGTTGCATACTACCATGTTCTTTGTGTCTCCACAGTAAGTGAGTGAACCAAAGTTAAACGTGTTCTACCATCTGTTAGTGACAGTGAAACAAATGTAAAAATACAAATTGTTCATTTTTTAAGAAGTAAAAGTCTCATCATTCCTGATATTGCCAGTGCCATATTTCAGGGACAGATTCCAAAGCTAGAAACAGAAGAATACATGAGCGCTTTGGACAACATATGGGCATTAAGGACATGATGGAAGACATGGACATCTTTAGGAAACCAGCAAAATCACAGGTATGATCTCATACAAATTGAAGGGTTCGTACCTGTTAATTTTTTTTTTTACAAATAAACTTTGATGTTAAACTAAGATGTTAGATTTAACTGCTTTTTAATAATTAGAATGAGATATTGAATTTTAGGGCAAATATTATGCATTTATTAATTTATTCATTGTTCAAATTCACCTACAATACAGTCAGGGGGTTGACTTTGTTCGTCCGCAGGGTTGCCAGACGTCCCTGTTTGGGCGGGACTGTCGCGAGATCAGCAGCCTGATCCCGAGTCCCGCCCTGCCGGTTGAAATCCCAGCCAGCCTCCGCTTAGCTTTTTTTTTTTTTGATTAGCCCGTATACCTGGCATACAGGCCAATCAAAAAATTGCTAAACATGGAGCTTCTTGTGTTCTGCATTAAACAGAAGTAGCTCCGTGTTTAGCGCTTTTTGATTGGCTTGTATGCCGGTATACGGGCCAATCAAAAACCACTAAATACGGAGCTACTTCTGTTGAATGCAGAACTGTTTCTGTATTAAAGACTTTTTTTTTTTTTTTTTGCTCTTCAGTTTATGTGAGAGACCTTTTTTTTGGTCCTCACTTGCAGTCTACATGATATATTTTACATGCGGCCCCCAGACCATTTCTGTTGACTCAATGCAGCCCTTGCAACTGAAAAGGAAGCCTCTTCATTTATTAAAACTGATAATGTGATTACTTTACCAGAATATATGAATTGGATGTCACCTTCTCTCAAGAGAACAAAAGAAACAAATGTCTGGACAGACATCAAAAAGCATCAAAGCATCTACTATGATATGAATTGTTTTAACATTACTTTAAAGGACCAATTTTACTGCTTGGAATTTTAAAACAAAGAGTTTTCACATTACCTCAGGTATGTAAAACAGAGTACTTTTCTTTCACAGAAGGAGGGTTATATAACACATAAAATATTTATACTGTAAATCTACATACATAGTATATGTGTATTTTATCTTAATTTTCTCTTTTCTTTCTCTCTGTTCTCTCTTTTCTCGTTATTTATTTTAACTGCATCTTGTCTCCCTTTCTAATTTCTCTCCTATTTACTATACTAATATAGTCTGTATATATTTAATAACTCACTATCTATACATAGATAAATAATAGTCTAAAATAATCTAGTTTTAAGGTAGACTAATTGGAATAGTGAACTTAATTAATTATTACTTTATTAGATTAATGATAGTCAGTGTTATGCTTATTGGGATTGGGGACATGTTTGTGATTAACTCTGAAATGTTCCATTCATGTACATATGTCCTTTGAATTATTTCCATTTAGTATTAACAAATGAGAAGTTATGTACCTACCATAACGTTCCATGTTAGTTGTCTTCTCTCGCCTTCTTTCTTGCTGGATGGGTTCGGAGCCGATCCTTGGCTCCGACTCGGCCACTTACTAAAGCTCGAGAGCTAATTTTACCGGCTCGAGGCAACCCTATATCCCATGATGCAAGGCGATAACTACCCAGATCTCGTTTGGTAGCTAAGGAAAAATTATGCAATATATTCCTCCAACTGGAGAGGAGGAGGAAGGGGAAATAATCCCTCGAAAAAGACCAATCTGATCTAGTGACACTAGGAAGCTAATTAGCTTGGAAAAATTGGATCAGGACTCTTCAAGGAAGAGGAATAAACTTCTCGGTCTGACCAGACTAGGGGGATGGTGGGAGGGACGCAAGAAAGAAGGTGAGAGAAGACAACTAACATGGAACGTTATGGTAGGTACATAACTTCTCAATGTTAAGTTGTCAATCGCCTTCATTCTTGCTGGATGGGACCGTCCCTAGCACCTTTATCCTGGGTGGCTCAATGGAACAGACTCTTGAGAATGGTGGAACCAAAATTTGCTCTGTTTCTGGAGGCCAAGTCCAATTTGTAATGTGAAACAAAGGTATGAGGAGAGGCCCATGTGGCTGCTGCACAAATAGTGTCTATTGGAAGTCTAGCCTGAAAAGCTGTAGATGTAGCTAGTGCTCTAGTTGAATGGGCTTTTGGCCTAGAAGTCAACTCTTTACCTCTGAGTTGATAAATGCATGTAATCACAGAAGACAGCCACCTAGATAGGGTTACCTTGGATACCGGAAGGCCTTTCCTGTTCTCTGCATAGGATAAAAACAGTTGATCAGATTTCCTAAATTGTTTGGTTCTGTCCAAATAATATCTGAGTTGGCAGTGAACATCGAGATAATGTAGCTTTTGCTCTGCTCTACTAGAATAATTTGGGAAAAAAACTGGAAGATCAATAGATTGATTTAAGTTTGTCTGCGATGCCACTTTGGGTAAAAAAGACGGATTAGTTCTTAGAGAAACTCTGTCTTTGTGGAAGATTAAGTAGGGAGGACGAATGCAGAGGGCATGAAGCTCAGATACTCTCCTGGCAGAAGTAATGGTGACCAGGAAGACTGTCTTCCAAGAAAGAAATTTCAATGAACAAGTAGCCGCAGGTTCAAAGGGGGGAAGAATCAAGGATGTTAAGACTAAATTTAGATCCCACTGTGGTGGGGGGTCTCTAATCAGAGGCTTAAGTAAAAATACACCTCTAAGGAATGCCTTGCAAAGTTTATGGGACATGATGTTGTGGTCCAACAAGCCAATATGAAAATTTGAAATGGCTGCCAACTGAACTTTTACTGTGGAGGAAGAAGATCCTGAGTGAAATATTTCTGCTAGGAATTCCAAGACCGAATGAATCGGAGCAGTAAAGGGATCTATGTTCCTAGCTTTTGCCCAGAAGGAGAAATGTTGCCATTTACTAGTGTAAATCCTTCTGGTGGAAGATTTAAGGGACGCTACAATGATATCCCAGACAGGATTAGAAATCATAGGAAGCCTGGCTAGTGACGGAAGTGGAGCAACCAAGCAGTGAGGTTGAGAGAAGGTATGGATTGGTGCAGCTGCCCCGACTGGTGGGTCAGAAGATCTGGAACCGGGTCCAGATGCCATGGCTGTACCAAAAGATAATGATGCAGGAACGGAAACCATATCTGTCGAGGCCAATAAGGGGCAATGAAAATCATCTTGGCTCTCAAGGTGGTTGCTTTCTGAATTACTTGTGGTATTAGAGGAAAGGGAGGAAAAGCATAGAAGTCCCCGGGGCCAATCTTGGATTAGAGCGTCTCTGGGGGGATGGCCTGGAAGGGGGAAGAGGGAGAAGAAGTCAGGGCATTTGCTGTTTTGAGGCGTAGCAAAAAGATCACAGCAAGGAAGGCCCCATTTCTGAAAAATCTCTTCTGTCACAGATTGTTTGAGAGACCACTCGTGAGGCATGAGAATAGCTCTGCTCAACCTGTCCGCTATGATGTTGGATTTCCCAGGGATATGCATTGCTATCAGAAACCGCTGAGAAGAGATTGCCCACTGCCAAAGTCTGAGTGCCTCTCGACACAGTGATTAGGACTTGGTTCCGCCCTGCTTGTTGATATACCACACTACGGACATATTGTCCGTTTGGACTGCAATAGTCCCCAGGGGAAGAGAGTCGTGGAGGGCTTGCAATGTTAAAAGCACTGCTCTCATCTCCAGGACATTTATGTGCAGGTGGCATTCGAAAGGTTGCCAAGTGCCATGGACCATCCTGCCCTGATAATGCCCCCCCCCCGATCAGGGAGGCGTCCGATGTAACCGTGGTGACCGGGGTGGGAGGAACAAAGGGTCTGCCCTGATGGACTTGAGGGGACAATATCCACCAGGTCAGATGCCTTTTGCAAATTGGAGTTATCATGATCCTGTGACGCATGGGAAGTTGTTGAAAAGACCATTGGGAGAACAGCATCCACTGTAGGAGACGCATGTAAAAGCGGGCAAGGGGAAGAAGTGTTATGGCGGCTGCCATAAGACTCAATACTTTCAGGGCAAACCTGGCCTGAATTTTGTCACTCTGGAGAAGCACATGGATGTGGTTTTGAATATCCAAGATCCTTTGGTCTGTTAACTTTGCTGAAAGTTGTACGGTGTCCAATTTGGCACCTATAAAGGTAATAAATTGACAAGGCGACAAGGCAGATTTTTCAAAATTTATAGAGATCCCTAGCCCTCTGCAAATGTGAATGGTGTAATCTCTGGCTTTGAGAAGTTGATGCCTGGTGGTGGCAGTGAGGAGCCAGTCGTCTAGATATGGAAACACCTGGAATCCTTGACATCGGAGGTGAGCCGTAACCGCTGCCATACATTTGGTGAACACTCTGGGGGCTGTAGTGAGTCCAAATGGCAGGGCTCTGAATTGGAAATGACTGGCCCCCAGCCGAAAGTGGAGAAACCTTCTGGAATGCCTGTGAATTTTTATGTGATAGTATGCATCCTGAAGGTCCACCGAGCACATCCAATTGTCCTTGCCCAGAAAGGGTAGTATGGACTGAAGTGTGACCATCCAGAATCTTGTTTTCTTTACAAACTTGTTTAGTTTGCTGAGATCTAGTATTGGTCTCCAGTCCCCTGTCTTTTTTGGTACTAAAAAGAACCTTGAGTAGATTCCGGATCCTATTTGGTCTGCTGGGACTGGCTGGATGGCTCTTTTTGCTAGCAGTTTTGATATCTCTGGTACTGCTAGTTCCCTTAGACTGGGTGGAACGTCTGGAAGGGTTCCCTTTTGCTGAATTGGGGTTTGAATAAAGGGAATTTTGTAACCCTTGGATATGATCGACTGTACCCATTTGTCTTGAGAAAGGGAAAGCCAGGCTTTTGGGTACAGCGATAATCTTCCCCCGACTGCCTCTGAAGGTGGACAATCGGGCAACATCTCAGGGATGCTGGAAGGGTTTGTCAGAGAGAGGCTCCCTGCTACCCTGATTCTGCGGACCCCCTCTGCCCCTAGGGTGGCGTCTGTTGTTCTTACCCCCTCTGCCTCTGTGGGGTAAACTGACCTCGTGCATCAGGCATGACTCCTTGAGATTTGCAGAACCACATTTTCCCTCCCTTCTGACCTTTTGGGTAAGGTCTTGAAGGGGTGGAGAAACGGACTCCTACGGCAGAAAGAGTCTTGCCATCTTGTTCGTATCTAGTCAAGGTGTCTTTCACTTGAGGTCCGAACAAGGTCGAACCATCAAAAGGAGAGTTTGTGAAGGACGCCTTGAAGGGGTTTGCAAAATTACAAAGCCACATTCAGGATTGACGCCTTAAAGCCACTCCTGTGCCTGCTGCCCTACTCGCTCCATCGGCTGCATATGAAATGAGCCGCATGGAGGAGTTAACAATGGAGTTTAGGATTCCTAGCTGTGAGTTAATTTTATCCTGGGACCCAGCAGCTGACAGATCCTGTAAAACTTCTCCCAACTCTTTAAGAACATCTCTTTGAAGGTGGGTGAAGTGACACAAGTAGTTCAGCGACCGCATGGCAAAGGTCGCTGAAGAAAATATCCACTTGCCGTACCTATCCATAGTCCTGGAATCCTTGTTAGGAGGATGGACAGGTACTGAAGGATCAGCTAGTTCCTTCTTGGTGGCTGCAGCCACCACCATGGCATCAACCGGGACACCTTTTGTCAAAAATTGCCTATCAGGTGGGGCCGTGATGAATTTAGAAGGCCTCCGAGGAATGGGTTCCACCGAATCTGGGGCCATCCACGCCTTCCAAGCCACCACGTCCATAAGAGGGTCGAAAGGCGGAGACACCCAGGAGGTGGAGGGTCGAGACCCGAACGCCTCCAGGTATTCCGACTCGTCCTCAGAAGGATTAAGGGAAGGCCAGTTCCCCCTCTGCTTAAGGAGTTCAAGGATGTCTGAGAAAGAGACATCCTCAGAGGGGGACCTTGGGGATCCCTCCGACTCATCCAAGTCAGTATCGGATGTAATAGACTTGGGGGAGTCTAGATGTTTCCTCATACATGTCCTCTTATGCGGAGGCTCACCTGACGGGTCAGGAGAAGCCTCGGAAGAGGAAGATATTCCCAGTGGGGAAACCTGAGGTGTTGGATCTCTGGGTCCTGGATCAAGAGAGTGGGAAGAGACGTCAGCAGGCACTGTAGTGGGAGGAGCTGATGGAACTGACCGTTGACTACGCCCTGGGACTAGTACACTCCTCATCACCTCGAAGGCTCCCCCATCAGAGAGGCCAGAAGGCTTCCGCTCCAAAGAGATAGGAACCCCAGGCCGCACCGACAGGGACGGCTCCGAGGCTGATGTCGGGGCTGAGCTCACCAGCGCCGAAGCTCCGAGAGGGAGAATGGGGTCGGACAAGGGTCTGATGCCACTCGCCCCCTCAGAGCCGACGAGAGAGACCAGACGCCCGGATCCCTCCAATGAAGGCATCAAGGAGGAGATCGGAGCAGAGGATGACGGAGCCGAAGGGGGAGGTATCGGCTCCGAAGCCACAACAGTCACGGCTCTGAGGAGCTCCAGCTCTGAGCTCTGTAGGAGAGTCGAAGGAGGAATGTTAGGTGGATGTGTAATAGCTACCCTCTGACGAGACGGGCTATGGAGCATTTGGGCCAATGCCTGAGACTTTAATAGTCTATTCACCACTCTCTCGAGGTCGTGGTCGGACAGCCTGGACAACTGAGAAGACCGGCTCCGATGGCTCGACTCCCAGAGCAGGGGTGATCTCGGAGCCGAATGTATAGACTCCAACGAAGGGGATCTTGATCTCTTTCTGGAGATGGGTGGAGCCGAAGGAGCCGAGGATACGTGGGCTCCAGCCGGAGCTGACAGTGAGTGCTTAGATTTAGCTGTATCGGCACCAGGTGGAGCCGATACTGTAAGCTGTGACACAGAAGGATCGGCTCCGGTCGGAGCCGATCTCATCAGAGAAGGCGAACCAGTAGCCGATGGCTTAGGGCTTGGAGCCGAAGGCTTTACTGGTTTCGAGGGCTTCCCCGAAGCAGACTTAATAGGGGATATCTCAGGCTTTAATAAGCCCCTCAGTATTAGTTTATTTCTGCGCTCCTGCAGGACTCTTGGGCTGAAGGCATGGCAGACAGAACAAGAGTCCTGCAGGTGCAGAGGTCCCAGGCAGTAAACACAAGAAGTGTGACCGTCTGTCAGAGACATTTTCTGACAGCATGAGTCACACTTCTTGAAGCCTGAGACCTTTGTGTCCTTCGACATAACTGTGTCGAGGGAACACTAAGTATCAAAAACACACACACACACACACACACACACACACAATAAACACCCAATCCAAATAAAAAAATAAAACAGGGATACAAACACACCCAAACACCACACAGAATCCCTGACAAAAAATTAGGAAAGGGGGAGGCTTAAGGCCTAACTTAGGGGAAGGGATAAATAACTGGAAAAGGGGAACCACTAACGGGAGATAGGGTTTAAAATCTAACCGTTAAAAGTTAAAACAATAACAGTAGTGGACTAAAACGAAAAAGGAGTGACTAAAAGTCTGAAAATTTGAAAACTTATCAGGAGCCGGTAAAAATGCACCTCGCAAGCGAAAGCGGCAGACGAGATCTGGGTAGTTATTGCCTTGCATTATGAGATATAGGGTTGCCTCGAGCCGGTAAAATTAGCTCTCGAGCTTTAGTAAGTGGGCGAGTCGGAGCCGAGGATCGGCTCTGAACCCATCCAGCAAGAATGAAGGCGAGATTGACAACTTAACATTATATATAAAAAAAAAAGGAGGGAAAATGTACTGTTGGTTAAGAGAAGTGTAGCTTTCTTCACATTCTATTTGTGTTGCCATAGCAACAGTAAACAATTGTTGCAGTTTCTAAGGACACTGTGAACTTGCAAAGTGCATTTAGCCTCACAGATAACAAGTAATAAGAAAAAGTAATGTTGTTTCAGTTATTAAAATGAAAAACAACTTTAGCAAGGTAAAATAAATACATAATAGGACTATTTGTAAATATTTTATGATTTATCCTCATAGGATTACACATTCCTGGAAACACAACTGAAATGTCCCCAAACTACATGTGCACTTAAATGTAGCTGCTTGATTAAAAAGTATTACTCAGTTTAACATGCTGATTCCACAAGCTGTCTGCACTATAAAAGTTACATTTTATATTACTTGAAATTGACAGTCTCTAGAGCACATGAAAAGATAAATATTACTTTTTGCAACATGTTATCTTTGCAGTTACACCACACTCTGTACAAACTCGCTTGGCAACTGATAGCTATTCATTTAAAATATCAGTTTAAATATTAAATGTGCCCTTGAAATGCTATTGACATTTTGACAAAATATAATCTGAACTGTAAAATGAATGATTTGAAAGAAGTGAAGTAATGCATAGATTTCAAAGACAGTTCTTGACACTACAGTATAAGTAAAAATGTATATTCACAAGGAAGTACTGAAATGTTTTAGTCTTCCAGTTAAAATAGCTTACTGTTAACATTTTGCGATATCAGAAAGTTTGAAGAGCTAGGAAATTACTATTATTTGTCTTTATAATGATTATTAGACAGATGTTAGACTCTGTTTTGTTTAATGAATTGTGACACATGTTTATGAGGAAAAGTGGACTCAATTACTCACATTGAGTCGACTACACATTCCTGGAAACTCAACTGAAATGTCCCCAAATTACTTGTGAACTTAAATGAAATTGCCTGATTAATAAGCATAATTTACTTTAACAACCTGAACCCATAAGCTATCTGCTCTATATATGCTACATTATATATGCCACTTGCATATGACAGTCTCTAGAGCACACGAAAAATTAACATTACTTTTGCAACATGCTATATTTGCACTAAACATACATTCTAAACTAACTCAATTGGCAACTGACAAGTTCTTTATTTGAAACATCAGTCTAAATATTAATTATGCCCTTGAAATATTGTTGCCATTTTGAGAAAACAAAACCTGAATTGAAAAAGGAAGGATTTGAAGAAGTGAAGTATTGTACAGATTTCAAAGACAGCTATTGACACTACAATATAAGTATTCTATAAGTAGAAATGTATACATGCAAGGAAAAATTGAAATGCTTTACACTTTTAGTTAAAATAGCTTATTGTTAACTATTTGCTTTATCAGAAAAATTAAAGAGCAAGAAAGTATTTCTAATTTGTCTTTATAATGTTTACTAAAGTGATGTTAGTCACTGACTTGTTTAATGGATTGCGAGTCATGTACAAGACGGACTACTGAATGTTATTTCTGTTTACCTATGTTTGCTGAATTTCTTTTATTAGTACTGATTTAAAACAAGGGAAAGAAAGAGGCTTAAGAGTAATCTAACTGTCCCGAGAAATCTCTAAGATGCTCTAAACACTATTTGATTAACACTTACCTAAGGTAAGTCTAGATTACCATATGGGTACCTACACATTCATTCTAGACCTGATGTGATTACCCATTCTGGAAGCAGGAGGTGCCCTATGCAGGGTGGGAATTGTCAGGGTGATCATAGTTCATTCTTAGACTTTGCTTTGTAAATCTATAAATATGTAAAAGCACTGCACACTAGAATGTAGGGTGCCTCTACACAGAGTTAGGATACCACTGATAAGCCATGTCTTTTCATAAGTGTAAGATGAAGTTGGTGAGCTGAAGAGTGGGAAAGTAAAGGAACACAGTACACCTACAGTCAATTCATAGTTCATTGGTAATTACTCATTGTCTCCTACAGAGTCCTTTTAGTCAAATTATTTTAGTAATAATCTGTTGTTGGCTTATTTAGTGTATGCTTCTCTATTGCATTTAATTTATCCAAAATGACCTATCTGACATGTTTGGGATCTCTTAAGGGTAACTAAATATTGGATATTTTCTAAGTCAGCATATTAATTGTTTACACTACTAACATTCCATCCTGATATATAAAATACTATAGAATAATAATAAAATAATATAGAATTTCATATCTCTTTTAAGAAAATTCTCCATATAATAATTTAACATATGGAGCTCAGTTGATATTGTTGGTTAAAGGTATGAGTGATAATCCAATAGCTCTATCTTTATCTTTTGGATTAGGAATGACTTTCATTCCATGTTTAATGGGAAATTCATATTTACTTGTATTTGATACTTTAGAATTAATGTTTTATAGAAGTACTTTTTTAAAGCCTGATCAGAATTTTACCCTACTTGTATTTAAAGAAGAAAGAACATTAAATTACACTCCCAAGTTTACACACATAAAAATAACATTCAATGTTATCAGAGAATATGGTATAACTACTATAATCAAAATTAAAAAAAGAAGCAAAATGTTTCTGCCAACAATAACTTGAAATGGATTTAACATTCTTATCAATAAATACTAATGGTTTATATAATGCAAATAAAAGATCAAACTTACTAAAATATTTAAGCCTAAATAAGGCATAAGTAGTATTTCTCCAGGAAATGCATTTTAAGACTAGTGATAGCTTTATTTGGAACCCTAAGGACTGTACAGTCTTAGCTCAATCCTCCTATACAACAAGGACAAAAGGAGTATCAATTCTCTGGAAGAAAAACATAATCACTCCAAAAGTTATTTATAAATATGAAGACAAAGAAAGTCTACTAGCGTTTGTTATAATTAAATGTAATAACAGAATATGGACCTTAGCTAATCTATATTGGTTCCCATTAACTGGAGCAGGAATGGTTAAAAAACACCTCAATTTTATCTCCAACTATTATAAACAAAATCTTATACTGGGAGGACACTTTAATTGTACCTTAAAAGCTTCTGAAACCACCAAGAAGTCTTTTTGTATAGCAACTATTTCAAAATCCTTAAAAAGATGGATTGATTCATTTCATTTAATAGACAGTTTTAAAGTAAAAGGTGATAAATCCTTATTATTTTCCCATAAAGACCATAGATTTGGAACACAAACCAGAATATACAAATTATTCGTAGTTCAAGATTTACAAACAAAAATTCTCAACTTCTCAATAGTTCCATGCCCCTTCTCAGACTATGACTCTCTGATAATGAAGCTCCAAATAGAGTTTAAACCTTTAATCCTCTCAACTAGACTTCCATCATATATCACAAAAATTAAAGAATTCAGACCCTGGATGTTGTCAGAACTACAATTATTTCTTGAAATTAATAATACAACAGAAATCAGTAGAGTCATGGTTTGGGACTCATTAAAAGCATATTTATTTGGTAAGACCCTTAGCTGGTACAAAAACAAAGTTAGAGAGTGGGAATTTGAATCATTAGACTTGCAAACCAGACTCTTGACAGCAAAATCTAAAAAAAATCAGAATTGTCCAGAAGTCAAAAAAGAAATAGAGGAATTAAATAAAAAATATAATGAAATTCTAACACACAAAACTTGTTCTAGCCTTAGAAAAATTAAAAATAAACTCATTAGCCACCTCCCCCATATATCAACATAACTTATCTACAAAAATTAAAATACAATCTAAAGCAAATAACATTAGCAGTATATATCATAAAAAGAAAGGGAAAAAAGTATCAGATATAGGAGACATCCTTGAAGCATTTCGGTTCCATTATATGGAACACTTCAAAAAAGAAGATTTAGATACCAACCAAATAAACTTAGATACAAACCTTATCAATATAAAAAATATATATAAAATATAAAAAAAAATTCCAGAAAACTTAAAACTAGACTTACAAAAACATATATCCTACAAAACAATTGTTGACAAGATAAAAGAAAGTAAATCCAAAAAAGCTCCAGGGATAGATGGTATAATTACGGAAATTTACAAACTCTTCCCTTCAACAGTAATCTCCCTTTTTCATAAAACTTTGCTAGAAGTCCAGTCAGAAGCAAAAATACCACCATCATGGAAATATTCTCTCCTAACACCAATTCTAAAAGATAATAAACCATCAGATTTTTGCACCTCATACAGAACTATATCATTACTGAATAATAAAATATTCATGTCAATCCTAGCTAACAGAATGAAAATCCCACTTTCAAAGACAATTAATAATGATCAAACTGGATTTTTATGTAACAGGCACACACGTGGTAATATTAAAAGGATACTTACTCTTATAGATTATGTGAATAAAAAAGATAGAGAAACACTTGTAATCGGATTAGACATAGAAAAAGCCTTTGATTCCCTCAACTGGGAATATCTATTTAAAACTTTAGCATTATTTGAATTTCCTCCTCCCTTCATCTTATTACTAAAAACATATATATTAATAACTCAGCCTACATTAAATTAAGTCCTTTCACCTCAGAATCTATCCATATAACGAAAGGTACTAAACAAGGATGCCCCCTTTCTCCTATTTTATTTGCTTTGGCTATAGAAATACTTGCATTAATAATATGCAATAATCCAAGAATAAAAGGAATAGAAGTCTATGACCAGTACATATCTAAAATAATGCTTTTTGCTGATGATATTTTATTAACCCTATCAAACTCCAGAGAGTCATTAGGAGAGCTAGAAGAAGTAATGGAGAAATTTTATAAGATTTCAGGTCTTCACTTTAATAGACCAAAACCAAAATTTCTATTTTTAAATAAGAAAACTACAAGTT
Source organism: Protopterus annectens (assembly GCF_019279795.1). Lineage (NCBI taxonomy): Eukaryota > Metazoa > Chordata > Ceratodontiformes > Protopteridae > Protopterus > Protopterus annectens. The sequence goes on along the minus strand of NC_056749.1, from coordinate 650,203,771 downwards.
ACAGATAAATCCAGCATAGGAAAACAAGAACTTACGCTAAATTATTTAGGAATAGTGTTATGCAAAAATATAAATGAAACAATATTGATAAATTATAAAAATATTATTGAAACAATAAAAATATATATAGAAAAGTGGAATAAAATTATATTAACTTTTGAAGACAGATTGCAAATAAAAATTGTCTTATTGCCAAAAATACTATATGTAGCATTAGCAATACAATTAATTCCTGAAAGATGCATTCTTAAAGAAATAAACTCATGTTTAATACAATTTTTATGGTATCCCAAAAAGAATAGAGTAGCTCTAATTCATCACATTAGACCCTGCAAAGAAGGAGGATTGAACTTCCCAGAAATAGAAACATATATAAAAGCATCTGTGCTTTAAAACTACAGTAGACTGGATAAACCCAAATTATTTTGCCAACTAGAAAGAATTAACAACGGCTATATTAACAAATTAATTTAATCTGTTAAAAAAAAATAATAATAGTAGACAAATCAAACAAACTCTGGTACATACTATGCATAAGTATACAATATAATATAACAAAACCTTCTAAAACAACAATGATTAATCATTACATCAATTCCCTTAGGAAACTTATCAATGCAAACATAGATCTAAAACTTTGGTTTGACCTTTTAACCCAATTTACCACTACTAAGAACTTTCCTCACAAAATATATAGGGAAACAATAACCTCCTGGAAACAAAATGGATTTGTATGCTGGTTTCAATGTGTAACTAAATTAAATGTTTTAGATATACATATGATAAAAACTGCTTACAGTTTTCCAACACAGGACTGGCTAACCTTACAAAGCATTCTAATGTATACTCAAGATTTATGCAGATTAATTAATAATTCCTCATTTAAAAGATATTCCAAATCTAATAAGTTTTCTGTATGAATTTATATATAATAGTTGTGAAAAGAAAATTTCCATTTCAAATCTATATAAAGAGTTAATAACATATAAAACAATTCCCAAACCATCATACTGGCAGTTCTTAACAAAAGGTCAGTCATTGCAGTTAACAGAAGAAATTAAAACTAACATCTTACTATCAGTTAATTAGACCTCTAAAACAAAGTACTGGAAAATATTTAACTGGAAATACTTACATAGAGCATTTTTAACACCATATAGAATTAAAAAGATCTGTACCACTACAAATGGTTTTTGCTGGAGGTGTGGAAAGTCAAATAAAGCAGACTAGATTCATATTTTTTGTAAATGTAATAAAATTAAATCATATTGGAATGGAATCAATCATTTTTTACAAGCATTATTTAATGAATCCTTTACCTTAACTAAAGCATTGATTATACTAAATGTAAATGAAGGTCCCTACCTGAATAAGACAAATATGTATTTGTTATGGACAATACTTGCTATATCTAGGCAATGGGTAACCAGAAGATGGAATTCAAATACACCCCTGACCTTAGAAGAACTCTACACTTTACTGAAGACAACTGCATTGATGGAAATAAAAATCAAAGAACTACGAATCTATCCCAGGCCATTGGTAAATAATCCTTGGAAGAAAGTTATATCTTTGTTGGACACTCTGCAATAATCAATATTGTATCTCTGATAACTGATCTGTTACTTCTATATTTAATAACATACAGTGTATATAACTGAAAGTCAGGCTATTGTAAATATTGTATATAGTTGTTTAAAATTATATTTAAAAATATTGTGTAAATGTTATTTTAATTGAAAATAAAAAAAAATTGAGAGGAAAAAATCAGTGGAGTTTAAATCAGACCAGAATGAGGTAACAGAATCACATGATTTAACTTTCTGGTCTGGTAAAAAGGGTAACTTAACTGTATTCAGTTCTGGTTGTGATCTGGATGGTGGATGTGGAATCAAGTTTGACAGCAAACAGTTAACTGTTGGTTTTAGATTTGAATTGGATGGCAAAACATCATATACTGTCACTTTCAGATAAAACAATATCCATGGTTTTTCATCTGGTTCGGCTAGCAATAGGTTTTGCTGGTTCACTTGGGATGATGTCAGTGGTATCTCAAATATACTTGTCATAAAGGAGGTTTTTCTTTTGATGTGTGACATGTGGATTCAGGTGGAGAGGCTCTCACAACAGGTGGTAGTAGCAGTTGTGATCAAAACCAACTATGGTCTTTTTTATTTGGGGCTAAGTGAGTTTTTTCAGAAATGTACTTAAACATAGACAAAGTCTCCTGGCTGTAGGTCATGATGGTCCTACTCTGTGGATCATTGGACTGTGTGCAGAATGGCACTATAGTATTTTTTCCAAAGAAGAACACAAGAGATTTACAAAACAAATGCATGGTTTAATCAATAAACTGTAATTAGAAAGAGGGGTAGCAGGTATTTTCATGGGTTTGCCCATGAGGATTTTAGGAGGAGATAACTTTTTAGTAGTACTAACTGGACTTTTAATACTAAACAAAACTAAAAGCAATGCTTTTGGCATTTAAGACCAGTTTTTTTCCACAAATGTCAGCTAACCTTACTTTTAATGCTTGGTTGGCTCTTTTCACTATACCAAAAAACTGCAGTTGATAGGGGCAATGGAACTGCAATTTAACATTTAAAATCTTACAAAGTTGCTATATTATGTGACTAGTCTGATCAAACTGCATGCAATAGGAAACACCTAATCTATGAATTAATTTAGTTAAAATTTTATTTGCTACTGTGTGTTCATCATTTTGTACACATGGATATGCTTTTACCCATTTAGAAAAAAATGTTAGCCACGTCTAGTGTGTATTTCAATTTTTGCACTTGAGAAACGTTCAGCAAAGTCGAGCTGCAAAAAACTGAATGGTCCTCAAGGCTTTTTTAATGACTGACTAGGTACAGGTAATGAATTTGTAGAGGGATTGCCATATGGGTTAAGGTCTTTACCTCAGATGTACAAGGTATAAGGTTTGAATCTGACCACTGGTTATTAGCTAGGTTTATAATAGTCTGCAGACTGATAGTCTAGTATTTACATAAGAATGTGCACAATTAACCATAGAGCTGAAAGTATAACAGTAAATGCAGAAGACTTTAGAATTGAATTCATGCTGCCCCTCTAAGCTTTATTAACATTCTGATTGGTCTTGAGACTGCCCCTTGTTGGCATTTACTTGTCTGAAGTCAATGTCAGTGCCAAGAGCCTCTGGCTGACCTAGTTGAAGACAGCTGCAAATTATGAGCAGTCATAGAATCCCCCACTGACAATAACAATGTTCTCCAGGACAGGCTGATACATGCAAATAGCTTGTGTCAGAGCCATGGACTAAAACTAATTGCCATGAAATGCATAATAGTATCCTTTGGGAAGTCATCCACCCCTGGTAACTATCAAATTGAAAACACATCCCTAAAAGATGACACAACAGTCAGGGTCTTGGGGAACACATGTAAACACGAATCCAGGCTTTTACTATTATGTGTCTACAGTAGTGACAAAATCATTCTATGGTTTGCAACTTATAAACACAGGTATGGCCTCTAGGTCCAAGCAGGCCATTGTTGCACTGTATTCAGCATTGATCAGACACATCATTGAGTACAATGCCCTCTTTGCAAGTACCTAACCAGGCATAGCCAAAAACTGCAATGTCCACAGAAGTTCCTAACTAAAGAAATACAAGCCATAAGTACATGTCCTTTGTAGACTGCCTCAAAGCCCTATCCCTTTATTCTGTCTACTACAAGCTGTTCATAGGTTCATAGGTGTGTACTAGGCTAATGGCCCTGGAGCCTATATAAGCTTAGCCCAAGAAGATTCCCTGGCATCATGCCGCCCAAAGTTAGTTTCTAGTGCCCCTGTCAAGCAAGGCCACTGAAGTGATCCCAGGGATGAACTTCCTATTTCTCATCCACTTGTCAAGATTTCTCTTAAAGAGGGCCAGTGAAGTGCTCTGCTTGACATGAATTGGAAGTTTGTTCCAGAGTATGGAAAGTCTCTGGGTTGAGGGGAGATCTATGCCTGTCATGCAAAGCATTGTCAGAACCCACACTGATGAGCCTCCTACATATCTGCAAAACAATCAGAAACAGAATTACTCATTCTAAAGATTGTAGCCTTTCTTGTGATATAAAATGAACCTGCTGGAGATACAGGTATGTTTCCCAAAGACTTCCCCTTCTCTGGAACAGGCTCCCCACCCATGTGAAGCAGAGTTCCAGCTTGGGCAATTGGATGAGAAATGGGACATTCATCTCTGCTTTGGCACCTATGTCTCTAATGAACACAGTCAACCTTTAAATGATTCGTCTCCCAGGCCCCTGCTTGTAAATGTTTCCATCTTCCAAGCCAATGCTTACATTAATGAAGGGTACCAGAACTTGTCAGAGATTTGGGATGCAAGGCTATTCTTTAAAAAGGCCCTTGCAGTTGATAGCATAGTGCATACATATGACCCTGTGAACCTATCATGTTTTAAACAAACTACACAAGTATTTACAAAATGTTGAGCAACATTTGTGAGATGAGGAGCATTCCAGTCAATAGAACTGTGTTTTGTTAATGCATATTTGCCCAGATGGAGAGGCAGATAATAAGTTCCAGTTGATTTAAGTGCTAGTTGACCATCTGGATGGTATCACAGAAGGTCTGGAGAGTGACTTCTGACATTGCTTATTCACCTTCTTTTCTTAGAGTCCTCTCTATGATCTCATAGGTTCATATGTTAGTACCAGGCTAACTGCCTTTGTGGGCCATTTTAGGCTTAACCATTCATCCTATCTGAGAATCAAACCCTGGACCTTGTGTTTGTAAGGTAAACACCTTAAGCATTATGCTAACCTCCCAACCTCTAACTTTTGCACACAAAAGTTGTTATTTTTATTTAGTTGCTGCAAAAATATAGCCTGAACAGGATAAGACAACGTGGCCTGTCTTGCTGGCATATCTGTAAAAGTTATTACTTTCTGTCATAAAGTAATTATTAGTATTATGTGCAGCACACTTTACTACAGCAATTTTCCTTGTTAATAATAAGGCATCTAACAATTTAACAGAAACAGCATTTTCAATGTCTGTTTCTGCTGATATAAATAACTTTAGTTTTTTAAATGTGCCAGAATCATGAGCTACTCCATATGCATAATGAAAATCTGTAAAATTTGTTATTGACTGTTCTCTGTCAGTCTTATAGGCTTTACTTATAGCTAGAAGCTCAGCTGCTTGTGCAGGCACATTTTTTATAATTATCCAGTTAATAAAATTCTTTCTTGTGTGCAAACAGAAAAGGCTGCTACAAGTTCCTGTCATTTCTTTCAACACAGGAGACAGCCACATAAAGAATTAGATCTGGATTTTGTAAAGGAGCATCCTTTAAAGTTTATCTAGGGGGAAACACAGTGTTAATGAGAACTACACAGTCATAGGGTTCTCCTTTGTCAGCTGTAGGGATTAAAAGAGCAAGGTTAAGTGGCGGGCATCCAAGAAGGGTTATAAAGTAAAGACAGTATACAAGGAGTTTAAAGTAATATTTTTAATTGCAAAAAAAGCTTGTTCATGCAATCATGTCAGGTTCAAGGTTCAGGGTACCTTTTTTAATAATTCTAACAGAGGTTTTTCTACTTTTATATAGTTAGAAATTCATTGTTGACAGTAACCTGTTAATCTGAGAAAATCTTGCAACAGTTTTAATGTAGCAGGGTGTGGTCCAGTTTGGATCTCAGCAATACACAAAGGCCCTTTGAAATAAAATGTCCCAAGTATTCAATCTGCAATTTATCTCTATTAACCTTAAATTTCAATTTTACTAACTGAGTCAGAAGGAAAATAGTGTATTATTTACAGTTGTGAAGTTTTTGAAGCTAAAAGCAAGCATGTATGTATTGAATTAAAGTTAATCCACAAGGAAACTTAATCTTGTTTGTTTTTTTTTTTTATTATTACTTTTCTAGTGAAAGGAGTGGGAATTTTTACATACCCTTGCAGTAATCTAGTCCAAGTATACTGATGCCCTGTATAAGTAAATGCAAACAGGTATTGATTATCTGGGTCTATATTAGAACATCAAAGTTTCAAAACTTTGAATGTTCTAATATCGACCCCTATTCAGCGAAAGCTGAAAATATCAAAGCAACAGAAAACTGAACTTTTTCCTAAGGAAAGAATTTGGTTGTCCATTTCTGTTGCTTCAGTATTTTCAGCATTGTGGTGGAAAGTTAGGGTTCAGGTTCAGGTAAGTGTGCGATTGAGCGCGGGTTAGGTTAGTTAGGGTTAGAGTGCAGGTTAGGTATGTGTGCGATTGTGTGGACATGAGGGTTAGGGTGGGGTTATGTGAGTTAGGGTTAGGGCACGGGTCAGGTAAGTGTGCGATTGTGTGGATGTGAAGGTTAGGGTGGGGTAGGTGAGTTAGGGTTAGGGCGCGGGTGAGGTGAGTGTGCGATAGTGACGGACCTTAGAGTTAGGGTTTCAGTTAAGGTACATGGATAGTTACTGGTGTGTGTATAGTTTAGTGTAGGGTTAGGTGTAAGATTTTAGGTGTATGTGTGTGGATTGCTGTTTGTTTGGTGTGCTTGTGTTGTGTGTATGTGTTTTGGAACAGCAAATTTTTTCCCTAGGAAAAATTTTACTGTTCTGTATGTTCGATGTTTTCAACTTTCGCTAAATAGGGGTCGATATTAGAACCTTCAAAGTTTTGAAACTTCGATGTTCTAATATAGACCCGATTATCTGGACATATAGAAGTAGAAAAGAAAGCAGATGCAATATTTATCACTGAGAAGGTTGTGGCATCTGAAGGAATAGAACTCAGTACTACTGCAGGATTAGGAATAACTGAAAATGTTGGTACAACTACAGTATTCTCTTCACATAAATCTTGTACAAACCTATAGTTACTATTTTTGTAACTGGCAAATCAGGAGTATTACAAGGACTTCAAGTTGGGACACTGGTACCTTGTTGTGACAGGCAGAAATAACAAGTTCAGTTTCTTTATGTATTTCTACTGACAAGGGATACCGAACTACCACAGACAAGTGATTACAGGAGTTTAATGTCATATCCACAGGTTTTGCATCTTTTATGAACCCTACTTAATTTTTATGGGTTGTACAGGGCTGCGGAAGGACAACATTTAATTCTTTCAAAGCAGCTTTTTTTTTAGTTTGTTTTGATGGTATAATAGCAAAAAGGGCATCTTTATTTGTACAAATAGTATCTGAGTATAGTCTTAAAGACTGATTAGAAACATTTAAAAATACACCATCTGATGTGCAATAAACAGTGCATATAAGCTTACAGAGTACATCTGTATTTAACAGATTTAAAGGGGCAGAATTTCCTAAAATAAAGGTGCACTGATCTTTTAACAGAACAATTTGAATAGGAACAGGTTTAGTTTCTGAGTAATCTAAGGAATTCTGGACATGCTTACACCCTGAAAAGTGTTTACAGAAAGTGGAAGGTGTTTGACGTTTGTTGAAGTAATCCTAGATCTAGTAGCTGAGGCATATTCTCTTTATGTATTGACAATAAATGGGAGAGATGTATTTGGCACTGAAAGATTGAAAAAGGCACCATCTTGATTAATTGGTACCAAGGGAAACAAATGTGGTTTCTGCTCATGGCTGTCCTAATGAGTTTGCTACCACACTGATGGCTGCCAACCAGTTTCCCATACAGGAGGGTTTTTTTTCAGGTCGCTGTGGTATTTGAAGTTTTGAACTTGATCACTGTCCAGGTAATGGGCACTCATTTTGCCAATGCCTAGTTTGACCACAATTAAAACAAGCATTTAAATGTGCTACACCTTGCTGAGATGGTGGTGAATTAGGGTGATAATAATTTTGTTGATACTGTCCTGGGGGTTACTGAAAGAATCAGAATCTACCTCTTCACCCACAATTTTTTCTTTTCCTTCCCCACCCTTAGGAGTCTGTATTGAACAGCTAAAGATCTACCATTTTTTTCTTTTGTTCAGTTTTTTCCTTAGTATATTATCTGCTACATATTACATCTGATTTACAATTTCATGAATGCCTAGGCTTGGCAAATTCAAACAAATCTTTTAATCTGTTATTGTATATGTCGTAACAAACCCTCTACAAAAGCTGATGAGAACCGACTGGCTGCCGTAGCTTCTGTAGTCTCTGGATTACAGAGAAGGCTTTAAACATGTCCATCATGCACTGCAAATAAGCATCAATAGAGTTATTCTCTTTTTTGGACAATAGCTTTTATTCTACCCAGTTAGGGGTAGAGGCATGCTGTGGGAATGGCTTTTGAAAGGTTATTTCTAGCTGCTAGAAATCCATTATTTGCATGTTTCAGAATGTCACCTATGTTAGTTTTATCACACATTTTCCTAAAAATATCAGGAGATATAGAGGATTTTAATACTGCTCTCAGATCTTTAATAGTAGGGTTTTGCAATTGTACATGTCCTTTTAAGATTTTTCATAATTTACTGAATGTGTTTAAATGGGTGGGAAAGAATATACAATGGTTTGAAAATCCATTGCAGTCCATGGTCATACTGCTCTCACAGTAGGTTCAGCCTCACTATCTCCAGCTGCTGCTAGATTTGGTACTTCTCACAATGGGTGCATTTGTGTAGGAGGTACATCAGGAACAGTAGAAGAGTCAGAATCTGTCTCTTCTCCTGCAGTTTGCTTAGCAGGGGATGTCCACTGATATTCCTCCCCATCTACAACAATTGGGAATTGGGTAATAATATGCTTAATCTTATCCAAAGTGATAATTCTTGATGATAAGCTTTTATGAGGAAATATTTTTAATTTTTCTATATTTGTTCTATATTTATGTCTGTCATACAACAGCATTAATGTCTGATCTGAGGGTACTGAATGACATTGCTGACAGACTCTGGTTTTATAAACCCACCCAGAGGGATGAATGGAGGTGCTGGAAGTAACTTGGGCTGTATCTGGGGAAATGGTAGTTCTTTCCGCAAAGTTCACCTTCACCTGCCTCTCAGAGAGGGAGAACTATCAGCTTCTTGAAGCATGGGTTGAGTCATAAGGTGGAGGGGGGTGCAAAATGTAATGGAGACCAGTCATGATCTGATAATTCTGGTTGAGTGACAGATATTTTTTCTAACTGTCTTAATGGATACATACCCCAGGAATATTTTTCATCTGCACATTTTTACAATATATTTGCTGCTCTATTACCCACCTACAGTTGTGATTGTAATATAGCTGAGTTATATATTTGACACTTCTAACTATATATCCCTTTTTTAAATTCTTTTTGCCAGTTATTAAAAGCTGACCAACAAGAGCTGGTATATTATTACCCTTTTGTTGCAGCTTTTTTTTTTTTTAGATTTTTAAAAATTTTCTTATCAAAAGTAACTTTTTCAGAAACTGTAAAGCACTATTATTTTAGTAAGCTCAAAACATTTTACCAGGTAACTACAGTTGTCTCTTCCATATTTATTAAACATATACCTGCTTGGAGTCCCAATCTCTGGGTCTTTTAAACCACTTGCACTAGAACCCATTTTAAAAACCCCACTCGCATACCAAAGGGATAGATATGCATCTATAATTAGGGTCACTTACATTTCCAGTGAAGAAATCATTTCTATTTCCTTTCTTTATATTTTGTTAGAACCCAGTTTCACTTCTGAGAAGGATATTCTGTCTTTTTGACAAGGAAACATAGTCCTTGTGACAAGGATACTCTGTCCTTGTATAAATTGTTTAGACACTACTAGCATACAATTAAATAGTTTAATATTACTAGTATGAGTAATTACACGTACATCCAGTTTCCCAGATGCATAAAATTTACCCGCTCACATACAATCAAGACTAGTGAAGAAAGTTTGAGTAAAGCTTATCTGTTGGGACTTTACAGTCTGCTGAACTTTTAAAACTGCATATTGATACACCACAAACTTGTCCGACAGAAAACCTGTCTGTCTTTTGAGCCTAGTGGCTATTTCTAATGCAGCAACACACAAACATTTCAAACATTTGTGTAGACATGGTACCAAATTATTAAGGTACCCAAAAACTTTCACATGACACAGTTCAGTAGATAATAATAATCTGTCTTACTGTAAAAGGAAACACATATTTGGGGGATTTTGAAATAAAGGTCCTGTCTCCACAAACTACACAACAGTTGAATTTTTATACTTTCTTTTATTAAAATCAACATTATTGTATCAATTATAAAACAACCAATGACCAATTAAAAATGAACACTTTGGCATTAACTTTGCTATGATCACCTGAATGCTTGTTTATGACTTTCCATATTAAGCACGAGTTACAACTTCCATAAAAAAAATTCTACAGAGAACAAATATTTTTGTAATTACTGATAGTAGACAAAAAGCAAATCAACAGATACATACTAAAAAGATTCAGACTCCACTGTATTATGAACGCATATCAAAAATGAAATGCATACACTAACATTTTCTCTTCTCCATACACCTCCTCCTTCACATCCTTCTGTAAAAGTACCTGTAAACTGGATTTGAAACCTGCATAACCTGTCATCTTTTTCTAAACTCCCTGCACTTACACCTTGTACCACAGTGAAAGTTAACTGACAGGTACATTTTATTCTTTCAATACTATCCAGGCTGCTGACTGCCACCCACTGTCTGAAGTTAGTTTGCACTACAAAAAGTAGGCCAAATTAAATCCTTCAGTTGATAACCATGTTTGTGGTTTGCCAAGTGGCACAAAAATGCAAAATGCATAAAAAAAATTTAAAGGGAAAACTAAAATAATCAAAGTGTATATCTACCATTGACCAGTGAAAGAAGTGCATTGCACTGAACATTCATTTTTTTCACATCTTCTTGCCACATCAGAACTTTAACTTCTATCACACATTATCAGGACTTTAGGTAATGCCAAATAATGGGATAGAGGACCGACAACAGCTGAGGTTTTTAGAAATGCTCAGAATAATTGAGTTTTCAGCAGTAACACATTCATATGCCGAAATATATGTCAATATTTATTTATTTAGACCCCCTCTGAAAAAGTATTTTTAAACTTAATTTGAACATCGCATCACCTGTCTTCTTTCTCTAAGCTCACTGCACTTATACCTTCTGCCATAGAGAAAGTTACCTGACATTTGCATTTTATTCACTCAGTACTATCTAGAGTGCTGACAGCTATGCAGTGGTACCAGGCTAGTCTGTGCTACAGAAGACAGGCCAAATTAAAATTTTCACCTTTTTCCTTTTGCCATGCACCCTGTGTGTGAATGCAAAAGAAAAAATAAAGAGATAGCTTGTATTTCAAACAAACACAATTAAAGGATATATCTAGCAAGGAATATAGCAATTATAGCATTAATATGACTCATTCATCCTTTTCACATCCACTTGTCACATCACAAGTAACATTTAGGTTACACATCATCAGGATTTCATGTAATGGCAATTGTTCAGAAAGGGGATACACAGAAAATAACAAGAGGTCATTCTTCGCACAGTATATACAATTATTCATGGCATAAAAATTTATCATAAAATGTATTATTGTCATAATGAATAATTGTGAGAAATGAATAAATTCTTCATCATATATGTCACGTATGTCCACATTATTACATTACTGCTTTTGTGCTATCACACTTTACAAAATGTCATATGTTACAACATCCATAGCACATCTTGTTATTCAAAGTGAAAAGAGGTGAGTTTATAATGACAGCACATCAATTCACATGGACTACAGTAAGATCTGAAGCATGTATCACAGACTTTAGCCTGTTCATTTCATATACAACATTGGGCGTTAATATTTATTTTGAATCCAACCATAAAAATATCTGTAGACTGGATTTGAATCCTTCATTATGTGGCCTCTTTCTCTAAACTCATTTCATTTGCATCTTGTGCCACAGTCATGGTCAGCTGACAGGTGGAATTTTTTCACTCAGCACTGACCAGAGTACTGATGAAAGTGCACCAGTGTCAGTCTCACTTCTGCTATTGATGTCATTCCAAATTAAACGTGTCACTTTTCCCTTGGTAAATAAACTCTAATTCACTGCTAGGACAGCTGCCAGTTAAAAGTGTGCAATGCCAAATAGCATGCAAAAGATGAAGAGAGAAAAAATAATTTAAAAGGAAACATTATGAAACAAGTGTTTAAAATGCACATTTGTGTTTCCTCAAGTTTTTTGTATTGCAACATGAACATATGCTCCTTAAACGTCAGAATGTCACTACATTCATACAAACAGCATCCCGTCTAGATAAGAACAACCAAACCAAGGCAGTAACAACCCTTAGAGAGATTATTTTCTCTGCTTGCCACAGACACAGGAAGAAGAAAAATTTGATTACATATACACAAGATATGATATTTTATCAATTCCCATTCAAAGTGCAACAGAACTAAGTTCTGAAAGTTGTCCTTTGTCATTTGACAGTAGATGTGAGGATGAATGGGATATTGTTAACAGTTAAGTAAATATTTTCTCGCACAGTATATAATAAATATTTGCAACACTGTAGCCATTTTGTTCTCTTTGTTTTGTGAGCATCATTCCCTAATCAAAGCTTTTCTAACAACAATGCAATCTCATTTGCATTGCTTTTGATATCTATTTCAGTGAGTAATGTACTTCCTTAGAATGGCAGACAAAGGCACAAAGTGTGGTCATAAACAATTCATATAAGCATTATGAATGAAGGCCTTCTAAGCCAGTTGATGTAATCCCAGGCTTTCACACTCTCATTAAGGGTATATCAAAGAGGACAGACTGTGAAACATTGATTGCTTCTACAGTCAGACTAATTATTTATACTTGCAAGCCCTTAAGCCCTTACCAGGTAACCGTTCATCCTTGCAGTGATAGGGTGTGACCACACTATTGTGTAAGTCCTCACACCATGTTTATCTGCCTTGCACTTAATACAGATTGTGGAATTCATGAATGCTAATGATTTCACACCTCATTTTCATATTCACAGTGCTTAAAGGGGTGAATCTGCACTATATTAATGTAATCATATAGGTAAGGAACTTGTGTCATAGTAGCAGAGACTGTTTAAATCCAAAGATATTGATACTGCTACTTGCTTTCAAAACTTCTTTCTAGTTTAATAATAGACTTGCTACAAAAGTATGCTGCTGTTTTTTTATAATGTGCTTTATTTTAACCTTAATGATGGATTGCATTTCTCAATACACCCACTGGTTTACTGTCTGCATTGTTTGTCCATAGCTATTAGAACAGACATGTATACCAGTTATTTCTTTTAATTACAAATGTTTGTAAATAATTTTACCTGACATAGAAAATTTTCTCTGGAAATCTAACCAGTTATTGCAGAAGAGTGTTAGATCAATTATTTGCAAGGTTGTGCATTTTATACTTCTAGGCCACTAAACATTTTAAGCCTGTTATATACACCTATTTTCTCACCACACAAGTGGATAGCCAATGAAAATGTTATCAATTTTACTTGAAAAGTGGAAATTATTTTTGTTAATGCTGAATTACACAACTATTGCCCTCCTTACATGCTTTTAGTGTTGCTTTTCATTTCCTTTATTTTTTGGGGGTATTCTGTATTAATTTGTGTGTACTTATAGGGAGCCTTCTTCAATTATTTTATGCATGATGGATGCATACATTCATACATATTTGCTTTGCTAGCAATCAGTTGGGACTGTTTCTTTTTCTTTTTGTTCTTTTATATTTTACCTCATGCAGAACTATGGCACCCAAGACATCTGCACTCCGTAAACCACCATACAGTGATGCAAGTTATCATCCAAGTCCTACAGCAATGTGGCTCATTCCTGTTAGACAGAGGCAGAGGTGTTTCTCATCGAAACACAATATACCTTAGAAGTCAAAGGACTGGTATTATAATTTTGGTTAAGCTGCCTTGCAATCCTCAAATATATCTATAGTCTTGATCCTGGGTCTTTATTAAATCCCTTGTTAGGTACCTGGCACTCCTTAAGTAGATCCACAAGACTTCCACTGGTTCTTAGGTCACTGTTCCAAGCTCATAAGTGAAACATATGCATACTACCTCATTGTAATAAAAAGGAAAATAAATAATATTTTTGTATTTATTTTCAATTTAAAGTCATGTGCATGTACAGCACATTGTAATCAACACAGTCATAACACTGTCATACCTGTGTGATGAAACAATGTTTAGGCTTGCTTATGTAACAAATAGGGTGTGTTGATTAATGTGGTGTGCAAAATGTGAAAAAGTGGCTGTGGAAGAATGGATAGATGAATGTGGTTCAATGGCTACAGTATTTACATGCCAGAATGTAATCTGTTGTTTTACTTGACAATTATAAAATCTGATTATGCTGTCAGTACAAAAACAGTTACTTCAGACATTAAGATTTATCAGTGAAGTAGTAATCCTTCATGAAAAATGGAGTAAAAACAGGGAAACTCTAATAAAAGCAAAGGGTTAAAAAAACAAAGAAGCCACACTGAAGAAAAATAAGGAAACTAAGGCATTAGTATAAAAACTCAATAAAAATCAAAGTAAGCACTTTCATCCTGAAATAATTTCAGACTGTGAATTAAGCAATTCATGAAACAGTTTAAGCAGCTAATACATATCATACATGCTACAAGTGAAGGCACATAATTTACATCAACCATAACATCAAGTATAGCTCTCCCAATGTAAAATGTCAGACATAAAACAGGAGCCAACATAAGCTACACTTCTAGAGACACAATTAAACAGATGTGCTCTTCTGTATGCCCTGTATTTTATATTGAGATAGGTTTACATAGGCTGCAGCAGAGAATTCATGAGCATACGAGTTCTGTACTAGTTGGTGATGATGATGATAATTCTTTATCTAGAAGACATTTTCTGAAATTGTCTACCTGATGAATCTGGGCATCTTGAGGCAATGTAGAAATTGCCTCATGTACACAGACAACCCTCTCCTCCTACCACCCAACACTACAACCTGTGAGAGATGCACTTTTCTAGCCAAACTGGAGGTAAAGCTCTCTCCAGCCAAGACTGAACTTGACAGTCAAGAGGAGAAGGTAAACATTTGCACCACACCACACTCATCACATAGTCTCACTAAATCTACACCACCAAAATCCACACATAGTAACACAAAAACATTCATGGAGGCTCTCAATATTAATCTGTCTAAATAACAGAGACCTCCAAAGCAGAAACGCAAGCAACCTCCATCCCCCAACACAACCCAAATGACACATAGCCCACAGACTCAGTGTGCCACTCAACCACAGCCAATAAGGCAAAACAACATACCCAACACACTAGTCATAGGTGACTCTAGATGTCCCACTCACCAGGCTAAACAAAGAGAAGGTTACTGTCAGATGCCTGTCGGGTGCCAGGATCCACCACATAACTCACTCACTCAGGTCACTCCACAACAAGTACAAATATGACTCTGTCATTGTCCATATTGGTGTGAATGACCTGAGACGTACCTCCCTGGACTACATGAAAAGAGACATGGAAGAGCTCTCCGATCTTGTAGCCCAGGCAGGTATGACCCTAGCCCGAGTAGCATTCTGCCATCGCCCAGAATGATAACGCAGTACAAGGACAAAATGATTGACTTTAACAATTGGCTAAGCTTCTGATGTCATTCTAAGGGGATCCAGTATCTGTCTGCTTGGGATGACATGGTCAACAGACCATGATGTTTTTGCCAGAGATGGCCTGCACCTTTCGCTCCTGGGATTCTGGATACTGGCTAAGGCTCTTGCCGCACCCATAGTGCCTTTTTTAGGCAAGGTTCAAATGGCAAATTCACCACCATAACAGAAACATGCAAGCAAAAACTGAGGGTAATGTTACTTAATGCTAGAAGTCTAAATCTCAAAATGCACTCACTTGAGGCACTCCTTAAAATGGAGAACATCAATATCTGTGTAGTGACTGACACCTGGTTCAAGGCTCCAGAGAGCACCCCTGCACTACCAGGCTATAACTCATACCACACTTTTTGGCCATGTAACCTGGACTGAAACATCAAAGGCGGAGGTGTGTCCATATTCATTAAGGATATCCACACCTCCAGGCCAGTTGCTCAGCATAATGCAGCCAAGGTTATCCAAGTGCAACTAACTCTGGGCAAACCTGTAATTTAAATTGTAGCTTGCTACAGATCCCCCACCATGCCCCAGGATTCTCACTCCTCTTTTCTTGATGTACTGGAAAATATTAGGGTTCAACCAAGCACCCTAATAATGGGCGACTTCAACTACCCCACCATTAACTGGGAAAACTACTCGTGTACCAACACTTTAGCTCAACACTTTCTGGAATTCATAAACTCCAATGCCCTTGATCAACTTATCCACACCCCCACCAGGGGCAACAATATCCTAGACCTAGTCATTACCAATATAAGTGACCGGTGTTCCACACCTGAAGTCAACTCCTCGTTGGTCCTATCTGACCATAAGCTAATCACCTTTGATATCCACATCCCGCCCCCACCCCCCATTAAGGAAACCATGGTAAAAAAAAATCTCCAAAGCCATCTTCATGCTTCTTAAGATAGAAGTGGTGAGCTTCATGACACCCATGCAGATAGACAATACAGTTACAACTTCTGAATCCTACACAAATGCACTCTATAAGCACTTACACGAGTGCATGGATCGTGTTATCCCAAACAGAACCAAGATGCTATCCTCCAAAAAAAAAGGAAGCCAATTTGGTGGTCCCCTGCCATAAACAAACTGTACAACAGAAGGAAGAAACTGTTGCAAAAGAGAGTAAAATCTCATGAGTGAAGGAGCTTCCTGGTCAGCCTCAGTAAGAAGCTGAGATCCTTTATAAGATCCTCCAAAGCTAGCTAAGAAAACAAAATCACCACTAATTCTAAGGACAACCACAAAGCATTCTATAGCTATGTCAATAATCTTGATGGCAATACCCAGATCTGCTCTGAGTTACAGCACAACAGCACAAAAATTACTGAACCAACTGATATTACCAACATCCTGGCAGATAGGTTCAGTGCTAACTTTACCCCCCCACCACCACCTAAAAGGCCCTATACAGGAAGAATGCAAAGTCCCTGTAATCACAACTGCACAGGTAAAAACTGCACTCTCAAAAGCCAAAAACACAGCATCCATGGGACCAGACAACATCCTAGACTGCGTTTTACATGAACTTCAGAACGAACTGGCTCCCCGCCTAAGCAGCATGTTCAATAATAGTCTCACATCAGGCTTTGTGCCCACTGAATGGTGCACAGCAACAGTTATCCCACTCCACAAAGGGGGGAGTCACCACTGATCCCGGGAACTATCACCCTATTAGCCTGATGAGCCTGGTCTGCATGGCCATGGAATGTATCATCATGGAACTCATAAACAACAACATTGGTAACCTCCAAATTCTGGATCCCACCCAGTTCAGGTTTGTGAAATGCAGATTATGCCTCCTGAACCTGATTGACTTCTTTGAGGCAGTCACCAAAACCATAGATGAGGGTAAGGTGGTTCACACAGCCTATCTTGACCTCACCAAGGCTTTTGACACCATCCCCCTTGGGCTGACAGCCTAGTACCTACCTATGAACCTATGAACCGATGATGATAATTCTTTATCTAGAAGGCATTTTTTGAAATGATGATAATTCTTTATCTAGGAGACATTTCCTAAAATTATGATAATTCTTTAGCTAGAAGACATTTTCTGAAATGATAATTCTTTATCTAGAAGACATTTTCTGAAATGATGATAATTCTTTAGCTAGAAGACATTTTCTGAAATGATGATAAGTCTTTAGCTAGAAGACATTTTCTGAAATGATGATAATTCTTTAGCTAGAAGACATTTTCTGAAATGATGATAGTTCTTTATCTTGAAGACATTTTCTGAAATGATAATTCTTTAGAAGACATTTTTCTGAAATGATAATTCTTTATCTAGAAGACATTTTCTGAAATGATGATAATTCTTTAGCTAGAAGATATTTTCTGAAATAATGATAATTCTTTATCTTGAAGACATTTTCTGAAATGATGATAATTCTTTATCTAGAAGACGTTTTCTGAAATGATAATTCTTTATCTAGAAGACATTTTCTGAAACGATGATTATTCTTTAGCTAGAAGACATTTTCTGAAATGATGATAATTCTTTAGCTAGAAGACATTTTCTGAAATGATGATAATTCTTTAGGTAGAAGACATTTTCTGAAATTATGACAATTTTTTAGCTAGAAGACATTTTCTGAAATGTTCCAGTTTCAATAAATCACTTTTCTCTGTTCTTCATTATGTGACTCCTGATGTTTGGGACGGAGATAATGAGGAAGATAAGTTGGATTTGAAAGAATATAAATAACAGATCAGACTTGATGCTGTTCTTTGCCAGGTCTAAATGAAATGGTTCACATTAAGGCAGTCTTACAAAAAGCACTTGAAGCACCAATTGCTTTTTACCTAGCTGGATGCTCTTAATGGTGGCATAGATCATCATACGTCTTAGCAATTCTTAAACTACTGTCATCATTTATCAAGCAATAGATATAATAAGAATTCTCAAATATTTCCTGAAGATTCATTTATTTTATTCTGTGCTGTCATCTGATCTTTTGCACTCTTATCTGACATTGTATATCCTTGCATTGGCTTTCCCAAAACAAAGAAGTGGTCCTCATAGGTGAGCTATATGCTTTGATCCTAATCTATTTTTTTCTTTCAAAGACTTAACAATATATCAGTTCATGCCCCTCTGCCTAATCCCAATTCATACCCTCACTGATTTATTACTAGGTATAAAAATCCTGTCCAGGCTCTGACCATGCCTGTTCCAAACACCTACCTTGCTGGTAGGACCTAGTCTTGGTACTAGTCTAGTGTGCAAGCTTATACTCCAGTTGTGGAATATTGGTGCAATAAGCCACCCTCTACAAATAGTCCTTAAATAAAGACAGAGTATTTATAATTAAGCTTTGTTGTATCTGAAACACTTCAGATAACATCCTGAGTTTAAGTACCCATCCTTTCCCGTCCCATCTTCAATTTGGTTGTGCAATCCTCTTTTTTCTAATGCAGGTGTTGTTTCCTCTCCTGCTATTTGACACCTTTCCCAGCTGCTTAGGATTTACAGCAACAAATGGACTGATAACTAAGCCCTTTCATTCTAAAATACAACAGATGAAAGTTAAGCCTATGAATATTGCACACAATGAATTGAAAAATGTGTGTGTGTGTGTGTGTGTGTGTGTGTGTGTGTGTGTGTGTGTGTGTGTGTGTGTGTGCGTGTGTCTGTCTGTCTTTGTAAAAAAGCATGCATATCTCTTCCATACATAAGGCATCCACCGTGTGTCTGTCAGCAGATGAGGTACAGGCTGTTCCAAGGGACGAGCTAGATGCTTGTTCAATACTACTTGATGGGCAGGTGAATGGGGCGATAAGGCTTCCTGGGCATGAATAAATTTTACAAATTCTGTGGAAGTGCTGGAGCTAGAAAATTAGACATTTGCTTGTGGAATGAAAATATTGGCTTCCACATTAAAGTTATTTTATTTAGAACAGTCTGGAATTGATATGACCCTGATAAAGCTAATGCAATATATTTTTTCACTTACAAATCCTTATCCTGAGTTATTCAATAGTATTTTTGTTGGCACTGTATCAGATGTGGTATCATTTGCTGCTGTAATATTTTTCTGTTCTGCATTACAGAGGCTGAGATTTGTTATTAGATAATATTGCCTTGGTTTGGTTAAGTGCCATATCAGAGCTTTTCTAAATTGGCAGTGGCAGGAAATCACTCTAAACTTCTGTCTCAGTAGTAATAACAGAGACAGTGGGAAAAAAATATTTCTTTGTTTTTAATAAATTGATATACTTGGGCTTTATTACATTTTTATTAATTTTCTGAGTGCTTGTGTTATCTGCTTCTTAGTCACAGGGGAGTCAGACATTATCCCAGTACTTACTGAATGCAAGGCAGATAAGCAAATATCAGGTAACATGATAGTCTTGTAAGATACCTGCTGACTCACTCACTTATAACATGCTCACCCATAGACAGCTTGGAACATCACTAGCACACCTACACTATACTTTTGAAATGCTGAAGGAAAATAAACCTGTGTGTGTGTGTGTGTGTGTGTGTGTGTGTGTGTGTGTGTGTGTGTGTGTGTGTGTGTGTGTGTGTGTGTGTGTGTGTGTGTGTGTAGGGGGGATAAGATGTGCAAGCCCACTGAAAAAATGCAAAGCTTTATTAAGCTGAAAATACAGTGAAACTTCCAAGACAAATGTCTAGCATAGCATGAGCATCCCAGAGGTGAAGGGCTCCTCAAACAGTTAACGGCTGCCAAAGCAATAATAAATACATAACTAAAAAGCTATAACATTTCACAACTGAGGGTAAATCACAGAACATGCACTGAAATCCTTCATTTTAGAGCCCAAAGTAGAAGTAGTATCTGTTGCTGCCATAAAGTGCCCACAATTCAGCAGTGTAACTGTAGCAGAATGTAGAAATCAGAATCCACAACAATACATACCACATCAGTCTATAATTAAATTAAAAGTACATTCACTGAATGTATCTCCAACAGGATCTAGCATAGAACAGTAGCCTTTCAGCTACATACCCACCTCAGAATATACAGCTAAGCATTCCATATCACTCAAGCACTACCCCAAAAGACACAATCTTAAAGAGCAATTCATAGAAACATCATACACTGCTTGCTTGTTTTACCTATGTAATGGCCTTATATGGCGGTGCACAAAAATAATAGATGATAGACTGTGCAACACCAAACAATAAGCAATCAACCAGGACAGAAATGGAATCAATGTCTGTGACGTTGTATTTCAATGCATAGTACAGGTGACAACTCTGAAAGGGCTTCTCTAACCCAAGAAATTAGTGTGGATTTCTACCAAGAAACCTGAGATCATTGGAGGACCCCAAGGTTTGTACTTTAGGACACTCCATTTTGGCATCTACTTCTCAGTGGTCAAGGCAAACATTGCGGGTTAATAGTTGTCAAAGTTTGATGACAACTGTAAAATGAGTGCCATCATAAACTCTCCAGAAAATGTCAAGATCATTCAGTAAGCTGTGGTAAAAAACGTGCCCTAAAACTAAATGCCAGAAAGTGCATAATCATATCATATAGCAAGATGTCTCCTGCAACTATCACATTGACAACACCCCCCTGAAAACTGACCCAGTAATGAGAGCTCTGGGAATATATATGTACAATGAGCTGTGATTCAATTACAACATGCTGAATATTTTTATGAAGTCCTTCTTTATAGCATAGCTTATTAGCAAGGACATACAAATCAAGAGGTGGGGGTGATTGTTCCACTGTACACTGCACTCATTAGGCCAGTTACTGAATATAACTCCCCATTTGGCATTTACCTGTCCAAGCACCTGACTCTATTTGAGAAACCACATTTTTTTCTCACCAAGAAAATCAAAGGACTAAATTGCACAAGCTACTTGACTGCCTTGACAAAGCCCTATTCCTCTTCTCAGTGTCCCACAGGCTGCTAAAGTGAGATCACTCCCTCATATAAAGAGCTTCTATCAACCCATCTTTCAGACCTTCTACACATCTATAAGTCCAATCGTGGCAGAAACCTCCACTCTAGAGACCTCAATCTTTACTGCAGCTTACATAGAACATGCTGAATAGATAGATTTTTCTCATAGAGAATGCCACTTCTTTGGAACCGCCTTCCCCTCCTGGTGAAGTTAGGTATGTCTCTTACTTTATTCAACCACAACCTGGATACATGGATGGGAAACCATACATTCACCCTTACTTTGGCACCCTTGTCCCTTATGCACAGAGGTAATATGCAAAAACTTGCTCTAGGGTTATGGTTATTCAAACTTACTATACAGACTGCTTTCACAGAATTCGGTCCTCATAGAATGATAGCATAGTAAGTACCCATGAACCTGTACTGCAGAGGTGAGCATCTAGTGGAATCTAGCTTTACAGACCTAAGTATGTTAATAAAGATGTGTAAAATAAGAGCAGGGTCACTCTGATCTCTGAAGCCAGAGAGCAGGAACACTTGATGCCCTTAATGGGTCGTTTGCATATCTCCAATGATGCCTGAATCGGGGGAGTTTTTTTGCTGTCTTTTTCAGACGGTGCTCTGTGTTGTGAGGGACACTCTGAATTGCTTAGGATTTAATTTGGGACCTCTTTGCTGTCGACTTAGAACAATATTTAGGAACCCTCTTTGTAATGGATATCAGGCTTCTTAAAAGCTGAATGCTCATAGTAAAGCTAGATTTCCATTTATGTTGTCCTGAAAAGCTCAAAAAGGTGGATTACATTACATCTGTATCTAGAGCCTGGATTTATTTGTCTGAGTGCATTAATGGTGGCCTAGAAAATAAATGAAGAGTTATGGTGTATTCAAAAACCAATGAACTGGAGTCCTTATACATTCATAAGAGGTGATTTGCATATCTCCTATGATGCCCTCATTTTTTCAGACAGTACTCTGTTTTGCCAGTATCTTCCTGGGATATTTTTAAAATGCATATGCTCTTTAATGAATGATGAATGTGCTCTGCATTTCAAATGAGTATATCAAAGTACGCAGTTACTGAAAGTCCTGGGATCCACCCAACAAAAATTGTAAAACAGAGTTTTTGCACAGAAGCAAACAACTTGCAAATCCAACACCCAAACAACTTTAAATATGATAACTCAGAGATTGCACAACAGAAGGGAAAATGTCTAAATCACATAACCACTGTCTCCCAATCTTTCCAAAACACAGTATGTACTATGCCATTGCAAACTATGTGAAGGCAGCATGAAATTGTCAGCTGTTATTCACTTACATAACTAGACAGCATCAAAATGTACACATTAATTTAATACTTTCTGATTAAATGATTTAGTGGTGCAAACTGGTGAAGTACTTGTGCATAAAATGCATGTGTCCATATATATCTTTCTCTCTTTATAAAATTACACACACACACACACACACACACACACACACACACACACACACACACACACACACATGTGTGTGTGTGTGTGTGTGTGTGTGTGTGTGTGTGTGTATATATATATATATATATATATATATATATGTGTATATATGGTTCTACCATATATATATATATATATATATATATATATATATATATATATATATATATATATGTATGGATCAACATTTAATTCAGAATCACGAAGACCAAAATACCAAGACCAGATTGTTGAAATGTCACAATACCGAAGCTTTAAAACATTGACACCCATAATACCAAATACAAATGCGCAAATCTTACATACAACCCCCTACACCAAAGCAGTACTATACAAAAGCAGCACTGTATAAAAAACAAGAAGAACCTTGTACAAAAAATTAAATAACTACTCACTTACCTTCCCTCTACAAACCAGACTATCTAAAACCCACCTAAGTGCACCCCCACCCCCCAAACTATATATAACAACTCCGGGATCACAGTACAGTGGGGAAAAAGGCATATACCTTTTTTTACCTTATAGTACTGTACACACTTCCTACTGCCAGGTGCATATGAAACATCCACCATATTTGCTCACATACTTTCTATAAAAATTTAACGAAACATACATCATTTACAAGCACTAAATAAGAACTACCTACAGTAATATCTGTATTCTGACATCGACATTTTAAACTTCAGAGTTATCACACTTAGTATTCTAAACTTTCAGTATTTTGGGTGTTGGTGTTTTTAAAGTTTTGGTATTGTAATATTTTGGCATTCCAGTCTTGGTATTTTGGTCTTCGGGATTTTGAAATTATGGTATTTAAAAGTTTTGACAAAATGTTATAAATCTCAAAAGATGGACAGGAAAGTATGCAAGCCCTGAGACATAATCCCAGAACATGCAAAGCAAATAACTTATATTTTTGCAGAGGGACTTGCCCCCAGCACCACCCACATACACCGCTAATTATATATAGCAAATTTGGTTCTTGCCCCCCAGTACCCCCCACATCCACTGCTAATTATATATACCAAATGTGAGATCAAACAAAAATGCTGTAAAGGGCATAATCCCTTCCTTGCTATAAAATAACATGGTCAGCTGTGGTCAGCAAAATAGCAATCAAAAACTACTTATGCGATCTATATGGTTAAAACAATATAAATATATATATATATATATATATATATATATATATATATATATATATATATATACATACAAATATACACAACCATATATATGTGGTCTAAAACAGTGATGAAAGTTTCCAGTAAAATTTATTAATTATGACTCTGATAATAAAGAACATTTATGTTTTTTCTTTATCACAGATATTAGTTTTCTTTTAGATTTATAAGTAATGCTGCTGTTAGCTTTTTCACAATGTATTGGTCTGTATAGCAGGTGGTGTACCTTCACTGTATTTTCTCATTATTCCACCCTAGTGTGAACATGGTATTGTTGGGGGGGGGCCTGTAAAAACATTTTTTTCAGTTTATTCATTTACGTGTTTTTTTTTTTAATGCTCAGGTAGACAAAGTGTGTTTAGATTAGTTATGTTGTCATTTGTGTATGTGTTTAATTCAACTAGTTAAACATTTATTATTTATTTATTTATTTTTTATTACAGAGCCATGATTGCTGTAGGTGGGATTGTAAGGCTTTTTTGAGGAGGCAATAGAGGTTGTAGCTGACTAGGCTAATGGTTTCTATTTCCCATCCACTCATCAAGATTTCTCTTGAAGAGGGTCAGCATGGGCAGTCTCTGGGTTATTAACCTGTCCCTCCAGTACATTCTGTTCATTCTGGTAATGAGGTTGAGGTCTCTGGAGTGGAGGGGTTGGGATTTCTTTAGATGTAGTATTTCTAACAGAGCTGGGTTAGACATGGCTTTGTAAGTCACGCAGAGATCACCTCTAAGTAGGCGATATGGGACAGAGAATAATTGGAGTTTTTAGAGTCTGTCCATAGGACAAGTGTTTAAGGCCTAGGATCCTCTTTGTGAGGTAATTTTGCGGCCTCTCCAGTTGCTGCAGATGTTTAGTGAGGTACATGCCAATTGGGGCATTCTACCCAATGATTGGCCTAATGAGGGAAGAGTAGAGGGAGACAATGACCTTTGTAGAACTGTTTTTTTTTTTTAGGACAGTGAATTAGTTTGTGGGCCAGAATAAGTTGACTGTAAAGAATGAGTTGGGGAAGTTCCAGCCAACTGAGTGTTTTAAGGGGAGTGCAGTGATGTGACCTATGAGGGGTGTTGGTTGAAAATTTGGTAATTTTGTTATAGCATGCTTGCATTTTGTAAAGGTCAGATTTTCTAAGGATGGTGAAGATGGGAGATGCATACAAAAGAGTGGAGATGAAATGGGTGATTGCAATATTGAGAGAAGTTAGGAACACTGTTTCTGTAAAGCATGGCAAGTTTTTGTGTACTTTTGTTATGGTATTTGATAGATGTATATCAAATGTCATGTTATTATCAATTACAACACCTAGCAGATTGGTTTGATTGACAAGTGATATGACTGTATTATTATTACTGGAGGTGATGTTAAATGTAATGTTATGAGTAGAATATTGTGTGGGAGGAAATATAACAAGCTGAGTTTTTTTGAGGATTTAATATAAGTTGTGATTCAGAGAGCCATCTTTCAACGGATAGAAAGGATGATTGTGTTTGTTGTAATAGTACCTGTGGAGAGGAGGAAGAACAGATTAGCATGGAGTCATCTGCATATTGGATGATAGTAGAATGAAGTGTGGCAGTATGTAGGTTATTACTGAACACAGAAAAGAGCAATGGTCCAAGAATGGAACCCTGCGATTCTCCTACTGAGATTGGAAGTAATGGGGAGAGTTCTTGGTGCCATCTGACTGCTTGTTGTCTGTCTATTAGGTAATTTCTAAACCAGAAAATGTTTATCATGATTAACCACATCAAAGTGTGTTTATGTATGCATGACAGTAAAAGAAGTTATGAACAGTGATAATTTGTGAGTAGCCATCTTTAGACACTAGTAAACCCTGCAGCACCCCTCTGCTTGTAGTGACAGTGATTTATCAAAATGCAGGATTTGTATATTATAGAGGAGTAAATGCACAGAATCAGGATCACTTTTTTTAAGTATTACTTTAATTCACTTAAAAAGTTTTTAGAGTAACATGTTTTGCATTATCATCATGCATTTTCTGAACAAGAAAGAAGTAGGAGACTTTAATGTCTGGCATTACTGACTGTCTGCAGTCATGAATGATTTACCAACAAATCAAACATTTTATAAGGGACGGCAAAAACAAGGTCATTATGTGAAATCACGGACAGTGACAGGTACATAACTCCTCAATGAGTTGAATAAAAGTGACTTGCCCTGTGATGTGGTTTGATGACAGCTAAAAAATAATCACTGATCTTGTGTTTCAGTACTAGTGTCACACAATGTATTGCCAGTCACTGAAGTCAGTGTAAACTAATATTGCTACTGCCTATGCATGCATGTGCAGGCCAAGGGATGGGTTAAAGTGTAAGAGTGAGAAGGTGCCCATAATTTCTTTCACTTACCATCACAAGCATACGCTTTACACATGGTAGGTGGAGGTTATCTTTGGCCTAAGTAGAATGCGTCTGAAAGCAATTGGCACAGTGGTGCAATGAATAGTGTTGCCATTTCACAGTGCTTTGCTATGGTTGAGCTTTTTGGCTGTAGGATTCTTTGTGGGGTGTGTCCATGAATCCTCTGTTCATGTATGAGTCTACCTATGTGTTCTGTTTTCCTAAAACACTCCAGAGTCATGCTGTAGGCAAATTGGTATTATTGTGATTTAGTAAAGGTGAGTATGAAATGTCTGTGTGTGTTTGCATATCTTGTGATAGACCTGGCTTATCAGGAAATATCAGTGTGTGTGTGTGTGTGTGTGTGTGTGTGTGTGTGTGTGTGTGTGTGTGTGTGTGTGTGTGTGTGTGTGTGTGTGTGTGTGCATTCATGGATGTGTGAAAAATATCACTGATTTGTATCTGTGGACACACAAAAAAGCTGGCACTTACATAATTCCTTGTTAGAGAAAAAGATGCCATTAACAAGTAATTATCTTTCAAAAATAAGGCATAAAATATAATAAGGAACATTCAGCCCCCATACCTCAGATTGTATAAATTGATTTTGACATGGAATTAGAGGTGATCCCTGGCTACTACTGCACCTTTTATAAAACCAGCCCTGCTCAGGCCTGTGTACAGAAATATGTTGTAACTTGTTTGTGGGACTGGGGATGATCCAGTCATTATTTCTTTTATTTTCTTGACATTCAAACCTCAGAAGTATGCGCAAGAGTTGATTATAAAGTGTGTTGGGAATGGGGACAGTGTGGTCACTCTTTCTTTACTTCACATGCAGACCTCAGATGTGTATAAAGAAGGTCAATATAGATTGTGCAGAGGCAGAGTACTCTCTATGAGCAACAAGTTAGAATACATTACAGTGATCATTACTTTTTTACTTTAATTAAATTTGTACATCAGGTACATATACAAGTGTCTTGGGGATAGAGGTAAAGAGGCATGCTATGTATATGCATGACAGCAGTCACTTGAAATATGTGACTGTGTCCATTGGTGCCTTCGCATTAGTTCTAGTCTAAAACCAGAGGAATGCAGACAGTGACTGTCTTTTTATTTGGGGGAGGCAGGCAGTATTCCCACCTAAGATTTTTGCATACTCTCAAATATTTGTTTTGTTAGTTTATTGTGAGCTACTATTTTGTCAGCTTTAAACATTATACCTTTAGACACATTTTATGCCTTCCCTGAATGGAAAAAAAAAAACTAAGACTAAATGTCTTTTCTTATTCTTGATTTTGTTCTGGTCACCACTGGAGCTAATGGTTGGAAAGGTGCTCAAAAATTACCCTAGAGCATCTGTAACTCTGAGGCTTCTATGGGCCTCTTGGCCCCCATATTCCTCAGTTTAATTCAGTTATTTTTCTACATAGTGCTGTTTTAGCCAGTTCATGTGTTCAAAGGATGCAAGGAAAGGTAATGTTAAACAGTAACAATATATTTAATTCCTTAGTCATACATTTTGTTCAGGCCATCATTGGATGAAAAGGTTGTTTAAAGAAAGTCTAAAATGTACTGCTGATCATAGAGAAAGCTATGGCTTCTGGAAAAAGATGAAGAGTAAGGCAAAATGTGGAAAAGGAAAAACAAATCTGTGTAGTTTAGGGAGCCCAGGGCAGGGGGGAAAGAGGGAGAGCACTGGAGGACATGCTCAATGGTGACATGGTAGAGTTTGGGATGCACCACGAAGCCCTTCAACTACAACACCATTAATCTTAATGACAGCTCTGCAAATAGGGTTTTAATGTAACTAAATGTCAGTCACTGTGAATGTCAGTCTGTGAGATGAGCCAACATGATGTGGTACACAGGCATGTCATAATGTAAGACCATTGTATTCAGTCTGTGGGTGCTACTACTAACACTATTCAGCATAAACTAAAAGGTTGCTAAAGAGGGGTGGCAATGATATGGTGATACTTAGACAGAAAGCGTTAAGGGGACCCCCAGCATGACACTTACTTTGGGGCCTCCAAAAATGCTAACACCAGCACTGAATTCAAGCAAGTTTAGTTATTTTAATGCCAAGCAATGATATGTTTTACAAGAAAGGTTGGTTGCAAATTTAGCAACTTTATAGTGGCTTGATGTCAGTTTAGATTTGTAAGTAGTGTGGATGTTTGCCTTTGACTTGGAAGTATAAAGTAGTGTCAGAAGAAGTTAGGTTAATGTTCAGGTAGTCCTTGTAGTGTCTGTCAAATATTGCTTGTTCATTTAGTCAGAGCCAAGTATAGCTTGTAGTACAGGTGGTGGAAAGATGACACAGACATAATTGTGTGTGTAAAATATATGTGTGTGTGTGTGTGTGTGTGTGTGTGTGTGTGTGTGTGTGTGTGTGTGTGTGTGTGTGTGTGTGTGTGTGTGTGTGTGTGTGTATATACGCACGTATATATATATATATATATATGGATCTGTTTAAAATAACCTATTCTAAACTCAAAAATAAATAAATGCAAAATACCTACAAAAGAAAATTACAAGTTATACCAGAGAAGGGTTTATGCGCTTTTCCCACTATTGTGCAATCTCAGGGTTGATATATATTATTAGAAGGGGTGTGTTGGTCCAAGGGAGCTTGGCCCTATGTAAAAAAACATTGGGTTTGGATGTAATTCGATTTTGTCAATATTTTGTGTTTAGATATTTTTAGTTAGATTTTTTTTGTTGATATTGCTGTGCTGACATATTTTTGAGTTTAGCATATTTAAAGTAAGAGAACATGGATACATATATTGTATGATAAATAATTGTAACATTTACTGAGGCAGTTAGAAAAACTACAAACCTGAATAAAATTAAACTATGGAAACTAAGTGACCCAAAAAAAAAAAAAAAAGAAAAAGAAACTAATAATTTCCTTTTCCAGTTGTTAATCCCATACCCTAAAACATCTCTAGACCAGATTTGCCTGAATGGTGAGTACGGTTAGGGAAGTGTTTTCTTAAGTTAATGTGTAGGATTAGGGTTAGCACATAGGGGTAAGGTGAGTGAAACAGAGGTACTAAGCTGTGCAAGAGGCTCCCTCCTGCCCTCATTCCAGTACCCCTGCTGACTGATCCAGTTTGTCTCCATATCATTGTTTGGCTAGATAAACCCAGTCCATGAATAAAACTAAAGAAACATTACAAGTCTGAAGTCTTCACTAATTTTCCTTTTACAGGCCATACATCTATCATTGTAAACATATAAAACTATCAAAATCTTTTGTTTCATTTTTAGAAAGTGGTATAGTGAGTATTTCTAAAATTACTGTTATAGAAGTACACAACTAAAACATCTAAAACTACAAAAGCATCTACACTGGATGTCTGGTTCCTCCATTTCTTTAACTCAGATATAAAAATCATAACAAAGGTAATAATTTTTCCTGGCTCTGTGACATAAAATGATGAAGCTCTGCTATGATCCAGATTACCTGAGTTAAACTAGCAGCTCAGGAGTTGGAACAGCTAGGAAAGGGAGGATGGAAGTGACCATCCACTGCTAGGTCACACATCCTGAGGGAGGGAGGTAACTGAGGTATGTAGCACTGAATATTACTCTCACAGAGCATAGGCATTATGAGTATGTGACCCCCATGTGCAAGTACACTGCTGTGGATGCCTGTGTGCACACCTCTCACAACAGGCAGGCAGTACTGTCTAAAGCTCAACAGAGCTGCTGTAGGGAGGGGTGGAGCTTCAAGACAGGTTGTAGGCTGGCCTGTTCCATACCACCTCCTCTTATAAGATGAACAAATGTGTGACTGGGCACCCTGGGCAGGAAAGAATGGGTCATCTGTTTCTCATCTAGCTTGGGCAGAATCATTGTATCAACTGGGTAAAGATAATGAAGCCACTGAGCAGGTCTGGCAGAAAAGAACAAAAAAATATAATTCCACAGTTTCAGCTCAACAACCCTTTCTTTGTATAGCTAGATCAAGTAAGATTTGCAAAAAAATCTATCCAAGTTTATGCAAGCTAAAAGCATTTATTGATGTTATTCATCTGATAGGAGGAGGGACCATCTTGGCGAAAATTTGTTGTTTAGATGCTGAAAGGATTTGTTAATATTAAACAGACCTTTGATACACCACTTTACACCACATGAAACAATTTTTCTCTATTGGTAAATATCTTTTACTCAAAAAACAGTAACAATGCTATTGACTGCAATAAATAAATGAATAATTTAAAAACAAATATGAAAGAATGAAAATAAAAATGTAAATCAACTGTAACTGAAGTACAAATATTGTAAAAGGGAAGAAGCAAATTACATAGAAATAAATGAAATTTGTGAAAACAATATACACAGAATAATGTTCAGGAGGAAGAGTGAAGTTCAAAGAAGATAGGAATTGAACTATTTATGTAGTGTTGGTATAGGTAGAAAGTTGAAAAAGGAGGTTGATTAGCATGACAATTACATAATGCGCACATGCATGCTCATGCCCCATCTATGTGTATATATTTGTGTGCATTTCTATACTTATTTATTTATTTATTTGAAGTTTGTTTGCCAGGATGGTCCATTGGGCTGAGAAAAGCCCGTTTTCAATGGAGTCCTGGGGAGAAAAGCTCCATAAAGACAACATAATATAATAAAAACAAGTTATAGTAATATAATAAAAAGAAGTACAGGTAAAAACATGGTAGTTGAAGGTACAATTTAGTAAAATGCTTAAACAAAAGTTATAAAAACTATAAGTGAATATTTACAAATATACTAGTTCCTACCATTGCATAAAACAGAAGTTAAAAAACATAAGTCGATATTTACAAATATATTTGTACGTTCTGAGGAAATATAACAATAGGGGCAAGGGATACATAGGTTATAGGAGCGATGACCAGAGTGGGAAAAGTTTGGAGAAGAAGAGAGTAAAGAAGGAGGTGGGGAGGGTAGATAGTATGAAGTGGGGTGGAAAAGAAGAGAGGTAGGGAGGGAGGGAGGGTGAGAAATAACTGTGTTATGTATACACACACACACACACACACACACACACACACACACACACACACACACACACACACACACACACACATGCACATTTATATGTCAGTGCATGTGTGACTACTTACAAAAAATATCTATTGCATATTTCTCTCTAGATGTATTCCCACTGTACTGTATCCCACACATAGTATTTTACATGCTACATACCTATATTTAATATATATATATATATATATATATATATATATATATATGTATTTATGTCTATACATACATAAACAGTTACACAAAATTTCTATTTTGATTTGTTTTTATTTAAAGGACATAAAATACACACAGAGACATGTAATCTAGCTCTTTGTTTTACACACACACACACACACACACACACACACACACACACACACACACACACACACACACACACACACACACACACACACACACGCACACACGCACACATGCACACACACACACACACACGCACATTTTTTTTGTACATACACTTGAAAGATGTGTGGTACACATATGTACATTATATACACACACAAACACACACACACACACACACACACACACACACACACACACACACACATATAGATATGCATACATACATATGTATACCTGCGCACATACACATACACCCATACTATATATTTTATACACACACACTTAAACACATACACACACACACACAGTCAGACATGTGCATTTAAACACAGTCAAAGTACCTCTGATTTCCTTTACTTAATGTTTGTAATGCAAGGGCACATAGCAAACGTATGCTAAAGTAAATTCAGTGGTATATTATGGTTGTAATCAATGGTCACAGTTTGTTTTTGGAATGGGAAATACTCATGCACTCTACTGCTGTAAGGACTGACTCAAAGTCAATGGGAGTCTCTTACCATGGGTCTGTGTACCAGATATGCATCACCCTCTGGAAAGATGTCACAAAAAAGCATAAAAGACCTTTTTATAAACAGTATCAGTGCACCTAGTTAATAGGGTTGCCACCTGACTCTCTTTCTGTAGTTCTGTCTTGTGTGTGTATGTGGGGGGGGCTTGAAAATGGTAAATGTGTCAATACTTTGCCAGAAAAAATATTTTCTGGGTTTTCTCTAAATGTCGCAGAAATCTTTGATGCTACATTTAAATTGTCTTAACATATAAAGTATTATAAATAACTAACATTTAAAGCTTAGCATTTCAATACTGTGATGCTGCCTATGTAAATTTGTCAGTAGAGGTGACAACTGCCTTTAAACCCCTGACTGATCTAATTACTTTGTTTTGTTATGAAAGGGGAGTTTTACGTTGTTGTCCTGCCTGCAATAAAAGCAGTGGAATACTATTCCACAGATTTCTTTTTTATTATAGCAGCTGCCATGATCCTGATATTAGCAGGATCAATTGCCCATCTAAGACTTGACAACAGTGCCTGACAGGGTAAGCTATTGATTTATCTGTGTCTATGGTATGTCATGCAGGCAGTGACAATTTCCTCTAGAAAGTTTGTGAGAAGTTATATTTAAAAAACAGGAGGTGGGCTTTCCTTCCTTTGATTTTAGTATGAGCAGATTTCTGATACCTACAAAATACTGGAACCATATTGTAGGGAGAAAAGCAACATAAGCATTCAATTAAACTGCAGGAGAGGGCAGTTTTCTTTAATTCTGATCTCTTTACTGTTTTGGAATATCTGCTCAGCTGTTGTGTGTTTCACTTAGTTTACTCCATTATTTTTATTGCAGCAGTGTGCTACAAACATGTAAGCTGGGTTTTCATTTTAAAGATATTTTGCTTTCCTTCATGGATGTGCAACAATGGAGTTAATATTTTAACAGAGCCTAAAAGTTGCAGTGTTAAGTGTTGTAAATGAAACTATGACAATGGCCCATATGACCTGAGGTCATCTAGCAGCTTGGCCACATCCCAACAAACGGTGTGACTAATGAACCTTCTGAAGCGAGTTAAGGTACAAGTGTCCCAAACAGAAGGTGGTAAGTGGTAGTATTCATAATCCTGATGTAAGCAGGGGCAGAATAGAAACTGTGTGTTTATAACTATTGGCTGAAGGAAAAACTGGATTTTTCTCTAAAAAGGAAGAATGCTGATACTTTATGTTGAAAATAATTCATCATATACTTTGTGTCCAAGTGTTGGAAAAGTTTAAATGATTGTGCAATTGATTAACCATTTTTTTTGGATGTTTTCCTAATTGCAAAGTATAGTGCCATACTTCAGAAGTCTGTTTAGAATACTGTATAAGCACTTCAACATGTGTTTCAGACAAACATGATGGTTTTCCTTTTTTTCTCAGTCCATGGTCTGATATGTGCTACACTCAGGATTTATGGTAACTTCAGAAAATGATGACAGTATCACTGAAAACTGCTTTTAGTGATGCACAAAGAAACGTCATTCTTCTAGGGGGGCAAGTCTTGTTACCGTGTCATGTCAGGAGCGACCCCACACCCTTTAACTTACATATAATAAATTCATGATCACATGACAGTGAGGATAAAGGGGCAAACTCAATGAGTAATAAAAGTGATTTTCAGCAATGTTGCTCTGCATTTCTGGTAGTTAAAGTTAGCAAAGAAAAGCTTCCTCAGACCTCCTGTCAGGCCACCCTCCACCAAGCTGAGGCATGATTTGTTTTATCTTCTCTTATACTGACACAAAGCAATCTAAGTTTCTTGTGTATTAAATGGAAAGGAAGCAGACAGTTTCCTTATGAAATGCTAAACTGATAGCAATTTGAGTTTGTTTTTCTACCAGTCAGGAACTCTGACTGTTATATGAACCCGAATGAAGTCTGTGTATTTGGTTTAATGTACAAAGACTGGTGCTTTACCTACAGTTCTTGGAAGTAATTAGCATCAACGTTTTCACAAGTGGTGGAGATTCTGTGGATGAGTGCTTTGCAGTTCTAGTGTGTTATAAAGAACTGCTGCAGATGTTACTCACCATTCATTTTTTTAAATTGTGACACATAAACTGAAAAAAATGTTAACTAAAATATATACAGTGATATGCAGAATGCCATAAAAAGTCAGAGAAATTGAGACAAAATTAAGAAAAGTTTCTAATCTGAAAATCGCAGGCTCTAACTCTGTACCTAACTTCTGGCTAAAGGTATTAACATCTTTACACAAAGATGTAGCCCTGAATAAAAATGACTGGTATGCGCATTACAAACAGATATAATTTCATTAACAATAGAAAAGAAATGATACTCCTCCATACAAGTGAACCTGCAAGCTATCCTAAAAACTACAGCCCAATAACTTGCCTTCTGACAATATACAGATGATATATACTGAAATTGATGTAGACAAGAATTTGTAGTCATTTTGAAAAAAAAATCAATTATGTCAATAGAATAAAATGGTAACAAGAGAATGTCATATGTAACAAAGGATCAGTTGGTGCTAGACAAAGCTAGAATAGAGAGCTCTAAAAAGGCAAAAAGATTAAATGTATGGTATGAAGGGATTACAAAAAAGCATTTGACTGCAGCCCACATCATGGATAAATGAATCCTTACAGAAGTATAAGATACACCCTACATTGGCCAATTACATTGCATTGACCATGAAAAAGTGGCAAACTATTATGCAGCTGAGCCATGACAAAGAGCAAATTATTATCCCAGGGATAAAAATTTAAAGGGACATATTCCAAGGTGATTCTTTGTCACTGCCGCTCTTTTTCTTGCCTTTAACCCATTAAATACTTTATTTAACCAATTAGGCTATAGTTACAGAAACCAGTCTTGTATAAAGATAAATCATCTGTTTTTTGTGAATAATTTAATATTGTATAGTTCATCAGATGAGGAACTGAAAGGACTACTAAAAATGGCTAAAACTTTCTCAGATGATGTATGGATGACATTTGGTCTTGATAAACGTGCAAGAATGTTTAAATAGGGAAAAGTGGAGCAACAAGAACATATCAGCCTTGGTCAGGAATGTGATATAAAGAAGCTTGAGCAGAAAAGAGTGTATAAATATTTGAGAATAGATGATTGGTTGCTAGTAAAACATAAATAATAAAAAAATCAGTAACGAATATGTCAGAAGACTAAAACTAATACAGGGTCTCGACAATTACTAATAGCTCACCCAAGAATACTTCATACATATCTATTATTTATAAAATTCTCAGAAATGATTTTAGCAAAACAGATGTTTCTTTTTAGAATTATTCAAGTTTAGTTAATATACAAGTATTCTCAGAAAAAGATAAAAAATGTTTACAGTTGGTGAAGGAATCCACATATTCTCTGAATGATTTTAGCAAAACAGATGTTTCTTTTTGGAATTATTCAAGTAAAGTTAATAGACAAGTATTCTCAGAAAAAGATAAAAAACTTTGTTTACAGTTGGTGAAGGAATACACATCTTCTCTGAATGATTGTAGCAAAACATGTTTCTTTTTAGAATTATTCAAGTTTAGTTAATAGACAAGTATTCTCAGAAAAAGATAAAAAAACGTTTACAGCTGGTGAAGTAATCCACATCTTCTCTGAATGATTTTAGCAAAACAGATATTTCTTTTTGGATTTATTCAAGTGAAGTTAATAGACAAGTATTCTCAGTAAAAGATAAAAAAAACTTTGTTTACAGTTGATGAAGGAATACACATCTTCCCTGTTCTGGCATGTATACACATGGAAATTTTTACATAGATGTTTTTTCACCTCTCATAGACTAGCAATAATGTACAAGACAGATGAAATGAAATGCTGGAGATGTGGACACCCTGATGCTGACTGGATACATATGGTTGTTAGTTAAGCAATAACCCATGGATGGGTGTGGGTAATGCTGGATTTACCCACGGTTGGTGTGGTTTGGTCATGAGGATGAAGCCCAAGTGACCAAAGGCAACCATGGGTAAATCCAACATCGCCCACACCTAGCCGTGTTATTGCTATTATATAATGACATTATTTAAGAAACAAAATACTTACTTTTCTTAAATAATGTCTTTATATAATGACTTTGTGCTACCCTTCTGCAGGTATCCTGGGGCATATCTCATGTACTGCACGTGCGTAAGAGTCGTGTTCCCATGCTTACGCAGTACATCATTGTTGTGCAGAGGTAGCAATGGAGAAAGGAAGATCTCCTTTGGTTTTTAAGTATCTTGGTATGCTAAATGAGTTTAACATAGCGAGATATCTTTAAAAAAGCAACGGAGAAAGGAAGATTTCCATTGCTTTTTTAAAGCTATCTCACTATGTTAAACTCGTTTAACATAGCAAGATTAAAGCAATGGAGATCTTCCTTTTTTCATTGCTACCTCTGGACAAGAAAAAAAAAATCAGGGGATATACTAATGGAAAAAGTCCAGGCAACTGGATCTTTTTCCATTAGTATATTCTTGGATTTACAATGGGCACACTGGTTGGGCTGGCCAATCAGAGTGCTCATTTTTGAATGTTTAGGACCAGTCATTGTATAATTGCAAATAATTTTCCCATTTTGGTTAGACTTTAAATATCTTTGTAAAGCTCTATGGAATGACAACTGTATAATTTCTGACTCCCTTATCCTTTTCAATTTTCCTGTTCCTGAAGTCATTCCTAAAAAATAGACTTTTTTACAATGGCCTATCCTCTCTATAGCAAGGAAAATTGTTACTAAAAATTGGAAAGCCCAGTCTACTACTGTCTTTAGTTGAGTTTGTTCATCGTGTGAAATGCATTTGTAAGAATGAGATTGCTACTATAAAAGCAAGGACTAACAACACAACCCATCATTTAATTGCTTGGACAAAATTGTCTAATCTGTTAGTGAAATATTAAGTGTTTTCCTATGTATATTGCTTTTTTAGTTGTTATGGACATTGCATATAATATATTTGTTTTTTTCTTGTTACTATACTGTTAAGTTATTATGTTATAAAATGAATAAAAACATTTTGGAAAAAAAAAGAAAATTGCCTTGATATCTAGGAATAAAGTCCAGGCTATAAACCAGTTTGCTCCTTCTGTTCTAAGTTACAGTTTTGGGATAACGAAAATGGTCGCCGGATAGACTGCTCCCTATTCACTGAGCTCCTCAATACTCTGATACTACCAGCAATTTTTAATAACTTTTAAGATAATTTTTTCCACAGTTTTTTCTACAGAAAGTATCTCTGGTATATCTTCTTCATTCTGGGATTATTCATTTTTGGAAAAAGTGCAACTTTTATATTATTTTACCTCAGACTATCTTTTGGCCTCAACAGTCTCTGGACACGTGCACTATAGAAGCTCCTATCTGGGTCAGTATTCCTGTTTTCACACCTCTTTTCTGGGCATGGCTGGCAACCCTGACTCCATGGAGATGCAGACAACCAAGGCCAAATTCTCCTCTATGCTTTCTCCAGAAAAGGACTCCGACTCTAAAAGATTAAGAACCACCAAACAAGCTACTGAGAACATTAAAGTAAGTACTAAAGATAAAAATGACTCCAATTTTCATTTAGATGATTTGAAAATGGCACTACAGCCCATTCAAAGTGCTATTCAGTCTTTTTCTGAACAATTTACTGACTTTGGTAAAACTCTAAGACAGATTAATGACAGAATGGACATAATTGAAAATAAAAATCTGGATATGGAAATAAGAGCAGACTCCATAGAACGTGATTTAAAATCCAAAGATGTTCTCATTACAGAAATACAAGCCAAATTACTGGATTTAGAGGCAAGAATAATATAATAATTAGAGGATTACCGGAATCTTATGAAAACCAAAACTTAATTTCAGTAACTAAACAAATATTTGATGCATTACTTAACTTTGAGACAACTACTAACACCTTAATTGTTGAAAGAGCACATAGAGCCCTGCGTGCCAGACAAGACTCTACTTTACCTCGGATTATTTATACAAGATTACTAAATTACCAGAACACTCAAAGTATTTTAGAAGCAGCTAAGAGTAAGAAATATCTCATCTGGAATAAATATAAGCTGACTTTTTCACAGGATTTACCCCCACAAATAAAACTGAACAGACAAAAATTATCACCTTATTGTGCTGACCTAATCAAAAGGGGAATAAAATTTCGAATGAGGTATCCAAACACACTTTCTTTTAGTTATAATGACAGAAGTTATATGGCTTCAGAACCTCAAGAAGCTAAGGATATCTTTTTGAAATTATTCAAAATCCTTCCTGACACAGTCATACAAAAGTAATTCTCCTAACCATTGTAAGTACTTTGGAATTTAACTGGTGATTTTACATGACATTGTAAATATTCTTTAAATAACAGAAGTTATGACAAGCTTTACCACACAAATAAACAGTCTGACTTTATAGTGTGTAATATCTGTTTTTATTGGTTTATAGAGATGATAATATCTTAAACATCTTTATTCCAATATATGAAGGTGCCATAATTTTTGAGAAACTCCATTATAGTTTGTTTATGTGGATATATGGTTTTCTGTATGAAATATCACCCAAACAGAATGGCGGGAAAATCTTCTAGACTCTCGTACCAACCTGGTTAGAGTTCTGTTGTTTTGTTTTCTGTTCATAGTCTCAAATTATTTTCCATCCTGTTTTGCCTGCATGATGACGTTATGATTCCCAAGGAAACTGTGACATGTTCGTCCTGTTGAAATCATCCTGAGTGCCGCTACGTTGTCTGCAACTTAACTGCTTGCTTCTAAGGTGATCAGTAACTATAATTTGAATCCCTGAATATTCCAATCACTAAATACAATGTCTTCCTGGTTTCGTACTGTTGTACCTGATGAAAACTGCTAAGACTCTGCGCCGTTGACTCCAACTGATTAATCCATCACGAAGTTTTGCAAGTAAGTTATTTTCTCTTGCTCAGGATGGCTATTCTGATTTATCCACTGCAAGAAGCTTGTTATGAGGTCAGGATGCTGCCCATGGACGTACGGAGGTTTTGCTGCCTCTGTGCCTGTGATGCAGGCTATCAGCCTGACTGTGAATTAACTTCCCTTTACATTTTCCATTACCTCAGTATGTTGTGCATTGAGTCAAGCATTTATCTTTATACTGTTTTATATATTCTAGTTAGTGCTCTAGGCACATAATTTTAAATGTGTTTTCTGATCACTAAATACAATGACTTCCTGATTTCGTACTGTTGTACCTGATGACAACCGCTAAGACTCTGCGCAGTTGACTGCAACTGATTAATCCATCACGAAGTTTTGCAAGTAAGTTATTTTCTCTTGCTCAGGAGGGCTATTCTGATTTATCCACTGCAAGAAGCTTGTTACAAGGTCAGGAAGCCTTCCACGGACCTGCGGAGGCTTTGCTGCCTCTGTGCCTGTAAAGCAGGCTATTTATCTGCCTGACTCTGATTTAACTTCTCTTTACATATTCCATTACCTCAGTATGTCATGCATTGAGTCAAGCATTCATGTTTATATTGTTTCATATATTCTAATTAGCATAATTTTAAATGTGTTTTATTTTATTATTATCTGTTTCACACTGAACCTGGGATAGTGATTAACTAACTAGGGGTCCGTTATTTGCTGTTGATCCTTCATTATAAACAAATAATAAGTCTTTTATTCAAGTTTAGGAATTTATATGTCACTTGTACTATTTGAATTTATATTTTTAGACATAGTTGCTAAGGGCTATATGATGCCTTTGTTATAAATTCTAATGTGTATGATTCAAACACCTGAATGATAAATTTATATATAATAGAATATAAGAACAACATGATACATAAAGAGGCTCTCATTTATTTTATAATAACATGCTATATATTTTATTAATTTTGAATGGATTTTAGATGTCATTGATGTCATTTTTATAGTAGGACTTTAGACTAGTTTGGTTAGTATTCTTACTATTTAGACACCACATTTACTAGAGCCTTACTAATTAATTTAATCTAAGTGAAGAAGATTAATTAGTGTTAACTGTTTAGATATATTATTAACATAAAAATATTACAATTTTATATTTAACTGACAATACTCCATTTCATTAAACTACATATATTTTTAAGGTTTATGACATACATTTAACCTTTTTTCATATACATTTATGATTATCAGTGTTTAGCCATATTATTGTTCTATTAACTATATTTATGTTCCACTATATCTCCTTACAAATTCATATCATAATGCTGTTTTAGCATGGTTTATTTACATTCATTACAATCATATTTACCTGTATAGGAGCTTGTGAATATACAGATGAATTTTGTGTTTTGATAGATATGTAAATATGTTTAGTTTTGATAACTTGTTTATAGTCCTTTTAGGACTTTACATAATTTTCTTTTTTTTATTTTGATGTTAAGGGTGACCATGTACTTACTTACTTTTGTATAGACTTTTTTGTCTTCCTTCTTTCGTTAGGTTAAGGTGGATAGGCACTGGGTTAGGGAAGAAGGAAGAAAATGAGACTACAATGAATCCTATACTGAAACTTATCTGTACTCAGAATAATCATTTTAACAAAATTAAGTTATGTTTGTTCCTTTCTTTCATCTTCTCTTTATTTATAAATTTATTTAGTTTATTCCATCAATATTAATGGACCTTAGATTGACGTATGGTTAATCTGTTAACAATAGATTCCTGGAATGTAAGAGGGATCCAAAATAAAGACAAGAAATCTTTATTGTTTCATTTAATCTATAAATCTCAAGCTCATATATGTTTTTTACAAGAAACACATATACCTAGAGATGATTGGTACAAGGATAAAAATAAAAAATGGATCCAAAAAATAATAGCCTGGGGGGGATACCTCTAATTCCTGGGGGGTGGCTATTATAATTAAACAAAAATTTCAGGGGATTATTATTGAAGAAAAATATGACAAGGAGGGTAGATGGTGCTACTTTACTTCTAATATATACAATCTTAATAAACCACTTTTGGTTCTAAATTTATACGGTCCTTGTAACCACCAGCATTTGTTTATTTTACAAATATATAATATCCTCTCTTATTACAAAGATCATTATGTTATAGTGGGCGGAGACTGGAATGCTGTAATTAACCCTGACATTGATCGAAATAGTTCTTCCTCTTCATATAATTACCAAGCATCTTCTGCTCTTGAAGATTTAATAATGGATTATAACCTTATAGACCCTTTACAATACATTAAATACTCAAAGAAAAAAGATATATACACTTATTATTCAAAATGTTATCATTCTTGGTTAAGGTTAGATTTCTTTCTCTTTTCTCTTACACAATCAGTTTTGGATTTTATTATTGAGCCCAGATTTCTTTTGGATCATTCTAGAATTTTATTAAAATTGAATCTCGAGTTTAAATTTGCTTATGCATTCAAACGGAACTGTTGGACTTTGAATAACAACTTGCTCTCTAATAAAGAAGTTAGTAAACTGTGTATAGAAATAATTCAAGAGATGGAAAACAACTTAGACTCAACAGTTATTCCCTATGATATTCAATGGGCGGTGTGTAAGGCAAGGTTAAGGGGTATGTTTATTGGTAAGGCCTCATACCTTAAAAAACAATTCAATAATAAAGAAGGATTGTTAAAACTAAGAATTCAGTCTCTTGAGAATCAATATAGATTAAATTCTGATCCTGATGTCTATAAACAAATTATAAATTCTCAAAAAGATCTGATTTTATTACATCAAAATAATCTTTCAATACAGGAACAAAGATTATTAGTTACCTACTATGAATGGGCTCAAGTACCTTAGAAAACCCTAGCTAAAATAATTAAAAATAATTTTGATAGGCCCAAAATATCGCCCATACAATTCAAAAATAAATTATGCAACACGGACAAGGAAATTATGCAACTCTTCACATTACTATATACTGATCTTTATTCCAAATCTTCTAATTTATTAGTAAATTGTCATATAAACAGTTTTCTTAGTTCTATATCATTTCCTACTTTGAATGAAAATCAGCAAAGTATTCTTTCGGCCCCATTAAGTCTTCTTGAAATATCTGAATCAATTGATAGTCTCAAACTTGGTAAGTCCCCAGGTCCTGATGGTTTTACTTCTGAATTCTTTAAATTATTTAAGTCAGTAATTGCACCCTTCCTTCTTAAAGTTTATAACTACATAAAAATAAATGACATTTTGGATCTTTATTGAAACACCTCAAAAACTATTCTAATTTTAAAAAACAACAAAGATAAAACAGACCCTCATAATTATAGACCCATCTCATTAATTAATTTAGATATCAAGATTTTATCCTCTATTCTTGCCAACAGATTGAAGAAGGTTCTATCATCAATAATTTCCCCACAACAAGCAGGTTTTATGTCTCACAGACATGTATGGGATAACACTCTCTCTTTGGAATCCATTATTCATCTTACAAAAATGACAACAACCCAATATATGCATTAATTCTTGATGCATCAAGGCATTTGATAGAGTGAGTTGGGATTTCTCTTTAAACAATGTTTAATTTTCCCATCACATATATTAATTTTATCAAACCCTTTACAAAGAATCCTTTACCAAATTGTATATTAACAGATCCACATCACATTCTATAAAGATTACTAGTAGTGGAGACAGGCATGCTATCTTTTCTTTTAATCTATACTTAGAACCATTACTTTTATACTTAGCACAAAACACATTTCATAGGATTCCTAGGATTTTAAACTGATTTAGTTATATATTTTCAAACTCCTATTACAGATCTTAAAAATAATTAATTCCATTGAGAAATTTTCTAGTGTCGGACTATCACATTAATTCCCAAAAGACTTATATATTCCCGTAAACCATCTGGCACATAAACCATATTTATTTCCAGTCTCCTATTTTCATATTACTTTTGGGGTTAAATATCTGGGTATACAAATAGATCATAATAATCTGTCTTCATTTCAAAATAATTTACTTAAAATATGGACATCAATAATGTTGGGATGGGAACTTCTCAACTTATCACTTCTTTCCAAAGCTGCAATTATTAAAATGAATATTCTTCCCAAATTTCTTTATCAATTCA
This sequence comes from Protopterus annectens, assembly GCF_019279795.1. Lineage (NCBI taxonomy): Eukaryota > Metazoa > Chordata > Ceratodontiformes > Protopteridae > Protopterus > Protopterus annectens. Next base: position 650,160,231 of record NC_056749.1, on the reverse strand, counting down.
ACTCTTCTGATCAAATCATTAAAGAACTAGCTAAATTTTTGTGGTTCCTAAAACAGTTAGGATTTCTTACTCTAAATTATCAACTTCTAAAGATAGTAGTTTAGGTTTACCAAATTTGTATCTCTATTATTTAATTATTTTGGCAACTACTGTCCATTTCTAAACTGAATATCATTCATTATAATCAATGTCCAATTTGGATGAAGTTATGGCATCAGTATATTTTATCCAAAAACATAAACCCTGTTGCCATTCCATTTATCTCCTTAGATATTTTGAATTCACTTAAAATCTCAAACTTTCTAAAACATAAGATCAAAGCATTTCAGGACTTATTAAAACTTATTAAATTTGATAATATTTTTCATCTAATACAACCACTTCATCTGAACCCTAACTTAAAGTTAGATAATGCACCATTTAATTTAACTAAATATCCCCTTATAAAGAATATGAATGTTTGGGATCTTTTGAAACACAATGATTTGTCTTTGGCAAATCTTCGAACTACACTGAAAGTCAATTGTAAATATACTATAATTCTGCGGCAGTTAAGACATGTAATTATGGCTAATTGTGCTTATATAATCCCAAGAGAGCAAGATTTTAATAATATTGATACGGTAATTAGAACATTATTATTACCTGAGAAAAGGTTATCAAAATCTTATAATTTGATAAACAAATGAATTCAAGACTCATTATGTCTCTTTTCTAACTTCTGGGACAAACATAATCCTCAATTAAATGAGAAACAATAACTCTTGGCCATTAGAAATACTTTGGAACACTAGTTGATGATAAATAATAATGCTTATCATACTCCCTGCAAACTTAATAAATTTGATGCAAATAACTCTCCTTCCTGCCCTTGTTGCTTCTCTCCTAATGCTGACCTCTTACATATTTTTTGGTATTGCCAATTCTCTCATAAACTTTGGACCTCCTTGAAAGTAATGTTACAGAAAATGGGGTATCACAAGTCAACTCTTTCCTGGGAGACTGCAATTCTACATATACCTAAGATACATCTGTCTAAACCAGATACACATGTACTCATATTTATCTGTTCTCTTATAAAACTTTACATTTCCAGAAATTGGCTTGACAATTGAATTGGAATGCCTTTAGAACAATGGCATACTTGTATGTTTCAGCACAAAAAAATGTTTGAAAAAAGTCAAAAAAAATGGCTTAAATAAAAGTTTTAGAAAAGGTCCTTTCTATTATTAATTATGAATATTAGATTATAAACTTTTATCTTTTGTACAGTGTGGGATTTATTATTTCTCTCTATTTTTTTTCTCATGTTTGTGGTCCTATCTCTATCATTTGCATCCTGGTTACCATTTGTATATATTGTATATATAGTTTGTTTTTGTTGTGTGTTGTTTTTTTTTTTTTTTTTTTTTTTTGAGTTGAAATGTGCTTTTACAATGTTGTATAACTTAAATCAACTCCTAATTGACTATATATACAGTGTTTGTTGGTTGATGTCTTATTATATTCCATAATTTAATAAAAAGATTTTTGAGAAAAAAAGTTACAGTTTTGGAGTGACTGACTGTCCCCAAAGGGTAATGGATCAGTTAGATAGGAAAACAAGAAAAATGCTTCACATTTATCAAATGATATGTACTTATCAGTGTATACCAAGATTATATACTGCATGCTCTGAAGGAGGAATGGGCCTCCTTGAAATTGACTACATGTATAGATCTGCAGTTGTAGGAATGCATACATATCTTTACTGACCTCATCAAATCCAAACATAGTGAAAGCTTTAAAATATGAGGAGAAGAAGTCTAAGATGATGTCCTTGCTTCATTTAGCAGATGCATTTCTGAATCAAGTGGAAATGGAAATCAAACCAGTTGAAGACAGGAAAGCAGACAGCAACTGAATGTGCCAAGAAGCAGAACAAAGAATATAAGGAAAAGGCTCACAGAAGAAAGAAAAATGTTGGAAAGTCCACAACTATAGTGGCAAGTACAGAGATCTTCAAGAACAACCTCATGTTGACCAAGATCTGATGCAGGAATGGTTAAGGGATAGTGAATTGAAGCCCAAAGATGAAAGGCTAATAATGGCAGCCCAGGACAGTGGGCCACATAAATATTGGTTTACAGAGTCCATTGAAAATGTGGGAGAAACTGACAAATGTAGGTTCTGTAAAACAGAATGGGAGACAGTCACACATTTTGTTGCTGGATATGATAGACTCATAGCAGAGGACCTGTATATTGAAAGGCACAATAATTTCACAAGACTGTTGCATTGGGAATTGTGCAAACAGTGCAATATAGAAGTAGCTGAGAAGCATTGGAAACATGAACCACATTGCATTATAGAGAATGATGAAGATTATATCACATGGAATCACCCATTACTAACAATTCAAAACATAAATGAAAGGAATCTAGATATAGTAATCCAAGAAAAAAGATTAAAGAAGCATTGATCATTGAAATTGCTATACCCAGCTATTACAGTGCCTTATGAACAGAGAGAGACATAAAGTCATAAAATAGCAATATATGCAAGCAGAAATTAGTGCAATGTGGAAGAAAGCTATCCCGACAGTTCCAATAACAGTAAGAGCAACAGAACTAATAAACAAGAATTTGCAATCTATTTAAATATGTTACCAATACATGTATCCCCATATGACTTACATATGTAGACAATTCTGGGCACATTGTAGGTGCTGAGAAGAGCACAACTGCTAACATTAAAGACTGAGGCAGTATTAATTTCAGAAACTCTAATCATACCCTGATATAGGAATGGGGTCCATTCCCACCATGGTATTAGAATCCCCAAATGCTTGGATAAATTAAACCAAGGGTGAAGCCATAAAAAGCTCTGTTTCAAAACAGCGTGGTTATACATGCGACAGAAGATTGGCGCTCATCATGCAAACAGTTGCCCTGTGCAACAGTAATGCTGTAGTACAACAGATTGTGCAGGTGATTACTGGAATAAGCAAGCCTTGCTTAACCAATGCAAACTAATTTCACGAACATTTCAAGGGCCGAAAGAAGAATTCAGAGCTGTTCATAAAGAATATGAGGTAACAGCAGAACACGATTCATTACCTGCAGAAAATAATCTGGACTTTGGCTGACAGTGTGAAATATGTTCTAGAAGTATTCTAGTCTTGGACACTTGCTATTAGATCAAAACACACTCTACTGAAAATCAGCACATTTGACAATGTTGAAAACTTTTTGCTAGCCTTTCACAGAACAGCTGACACAGAAAGATTGCTTTCTAATAAATGGGTCAGACTAGTGCCACTGTTTTTGAGCCAAGGATTCCAAAAAGCATATTTTGATTTAGCACCAGCACAGGTCAATGATTACAAAAACTAAAAGATGGAATACTAGCATGATGAAGAGTTACACACACCTGTGGTATAGGCCCTAAGAATTTATATGTGGACTTATACTTTAGACAAACTGGTCTATTCACGAATGTTCACACAATTGCTACACTTAGGAAATGGTTGAAACCTGAAGAAAATCCAGCAGTACAAATTGTGGAGAAAGAAATAAGGACCACTTTTTAATCAGCACTCATTGGTGGAGTGGTCAAGGGAGCCTTATAATAGCAGAGCAACTAATGAACTTAAATGAAAGATACATAATAGCAAATGAGCTCTCCCATCCTAAAAGCTGCTCATTTCAGAAAAATCTGTATAAAAATGGAGGGCCTGCTAAGGACTTTATGAAAGGTAAGAGGGGGAAGAAGACCACTATATAGAACATCTTAACCCACCAGTAAGCGGAGAAGTGACTAAAAACAAACTAAGAAAGTGAAAAGTTTTATGTGCTGTGATCCAAATTAGGACACATAGCTAAGAATTATACTATAGATGTGTCAATGGAGTATGATGTGTATAATTGTAAATAAATATGATAACGGAAATTTAGTTTCCATTGAAAATGTAGATCAAGATTGAAATATACTGTGTGAATGTGGTGATTGGAGGGGCTATCCAATCACTGAATGACAGTTCAAAGTGCTAGTCAGGCAGCAGCTGGGGATTTGTGCTTCTCCTTTTGCTATTGGTGTGAGAAGGAGTAGTGGGACATTATTTCCCAGCCTTCCCAGAGATTACCAGCCACTAGGAAGGCTGAACATTGCTTCTTAGGAAGCAGCTTGAGATTAATGTTAATGCTTTGCTCCTGGGGAGAGAAGGGGCAGATGGGCATTGATTCCTACTGGTTCTTGACTGGGTAGTGTGTGTGGGACTTCACTGATTGTCTGATTGCAGTTTTTATGAGAACATCTTCAGGGCATTTGCGCAGATTGGCTTTCTGTTGTGTCCAGCTTCTGTAGGTTCTGTTAACTGTATTTACCAAGAGCACACTTAGGAAGTGGTCTAAACCCAGCAACATCTGAGTTAATACTTCTTCTCATGAATATTAGCTTGGGATAGTACTACTCATTTGCTTCTGTTGAGAGAGGGAGCAAAGGATAATTGATTCCTAGCTGTGCATGTAGCTGAGTTGAGACCACCAGTATCTCCACCTCCCTTCTATGAAATGGGCACCCTGAGACAATGTAACAATTGTCTCATGTTTATTGACAAACTACCTCATACTTAAACAAGCTGACACAGTGTGTGAGAGATGTAGTTTCACAATGTTATTCAAGGCAAAGCACTCACATAAAGGCATGACAAATAATATACAGGTTGCTATTACTATACAACACCAGTCTAAATCATTTATGCACAACTTAGACCAAATAAACCAACCTTTATATACTGAGCCTCTTAAAAGTAACCCACCTAAACTAGAAAGTTCTCCTAAATGTAACCTTACAAACACATATGTATCACACACTCATGGTGACTTTGTTCAAAAGCCCATAAGGCAATCATCAGCACAATCCAATATCCTTGTCATGGCTGACTACATACTGAGAAACTTTTACAATATAAAAAAATAAAAACAAAGGGTGAAGGTAGAGATTAGTAAATTAGATGTTAGACCAATAGAAACTAAAGTTATGGATTACCAGCAAAGTGAAGGATTTACTGTAGAAAATCCAACACAGGTAATATCAAAGCATGATGTAACAATGTGTTGCCAAATTAAGGAGAAACAGGTGAAGTGAGGGGCATCTGAAGAAGAAGAAATGTGGACATGGGAAAGAAAAAGAGATCCAATATGCCGAAATATTTCTGCAAAGGAGAAAGCAAAACTAATTAATACAAAAAAACAGTACCAAAGATACTTGAAGAAACATGGAGGCAAATGCACCCAGATATAAAAAAAATTCGCAATACAAAAATAAGAAAACAAAGGGAAAAGTAGAAAAGATGAGTAGTAATGGAGAAGTTAAAGAAATAGAAACTAAAGTTATGGATTACCTGCAAAGTGAAGGATGTAGTGCAGAAAATCCAACACAGGTAAGGCAAACCTCAACACAATCCAACATCCTAGGTATAGGTGACTCCATAATGAGAACATTTTACAATACAAAAAATAAGAAAACAAAGGGGGTAGGTAGAACACTGGAATGGTAAAAATTAGAAGTTAAAGCAATAGAAACTGAAGTTACGGATTATCTGTGAAGTGAAGGATTTAGTGTAGAAAATCTAACACGGGTAATATCACAGCATGATGGAACAATGAGTCCCCAGGCTGAGGAGGAACAGGTGGAACAGGAGGCATCTGAAGATCTCCCACATGATGATGATCTGGAGTCTTCAGCAGGAAAGCGGTACAAAGTCCAGTTAGTGGAGTGATTGTCCAGCGAATTCCCATAAGAAGGGGCAGCATATGAAGCAGGATGCATCTGAAGAGGATATGTCACAGGAAAATATTTTTGAATTTTCTGTAGAATGCCTCCAAGAAATGGAGAGCAAAGAATGTGTTCTCAGTTTAAAAGAAAATGATCTAAGGGAAGAGATGCTTGATTTAATAGAGATGGATAGACATATTATGATTGATAAAAGAAATAGATTACAGAAAGTAAATAAGACCCAAAATGTTTAAAGTCTGGTAAAACAGATGAACCCAGTAATCAAGACTATTAAAAAGAAATGCATGTGATATAACAGATGTAAATGCAACATATTACTGTGCAGCTAAATTAATAATAGATAAAGTCTTACCACAAAAAAAAAACAAAACATAGAACAGTAAGGGAAAGGAAGCGAAGAAATAAAATGCCACCAAAGAAGCATCGAAGAGAAAAATATAACGCAATTAAGACAAAAAACATGTCACTGTTAGAAGACTATAGAAGAGACAACAGATGAACAATAATGTTTAGAAAGACGAATGTGGTTAAAGCAGAGCACAATATCAAAACAGACCATGATCCATCATACACTTTTGCAAATAATAAACTAAAAATATCAGCACAGGCAGAATAACTTAGATGATAATGCAAGTAAATGTAAAGGAAAAGTACAAAACAAGCAATTCATTGATGAGCCACAAAATGTCTTATAGAGAACTTGGAAACAAAGCAAAATCAATAAAAACACCACCAAAAAAGAAGAAAGAGACAAGTTATGGAGAAATATTTATGAAGATCCTGTGGAACAAAAATGCTTAATGGATAGAAAAAGTAAAAGAAACAATAAGCAGTTTAAATATAGTGGATATGAAATGGGATGGAGTAATGGCCAGATGAACTGAAACAAAATTAAAAAAGCTCCTAAATGGAAAACTCCAGGTCCAGATGCAGTGTCTAACATCTGGCTAAAAGTATTAACATCTTTATACAAAGGTTTAGTCCTGAGTAAGAATTACTTCTATGCAAATCCCAGACACCAACCTGGTTAACAACAGGGAAAATGATACTCCTCCTTAAGGGTGAACCTGCAAGCCATCCTAAAAACAATAGACTTGCCTTCTGATGATATACAAACTATATACTGGAAATGATGCAGAGAGAATGTATAGTCATTTTGAAAAGAAAATTCAGTCATGTCAGTAGAATAAAAGGGAAACAAAAGAAAGTCATATGGAACAATGGATCATTTGTTGCTAAATAAAGACATAATAGAGAATTGTAAAAAGGGGAAAAAACCTAAGTATGGCATGGATAGATTACAAAAAAAGCATTTGATAGAATCCCACATTCATGGATAAATTAATGTTTGCAGATATATAAGATACAGCCTACATAGATCAATTATATTGTAGTGACCATGAAACAGTGGCAAAGTGATTTGCAGTTAAGCCATGGCAAAGGACAGATTACTATCCCAGGAATAACAACTAAAACGGGAATATTTCCAGGTGTTTCTCTGCTGTTTTGTTTTGCCCTTAACCCCTTAATCTATTTACATAATAGATTAGGCCATGGTCACAATTTAGCTCCCAGAAAAATAGCCTTGTTTAAAGACTTCTCATCTACGTTTTGTGGATGACTTAAAACTGTATAGTTCATTAGATAAATGAGGACTTAAAAGCATAACTTCAAGTGGTTAAAACTTTTTCAGATGATAGAAAAATGTCCTTTTGTCTTGATACATTTGCAAAAGCAATGTTTAAAGCAGAAAAGCTACAGTACCAAGAAAATATCAGTCTAGGACTGGAATGAGATATAAAGAAACCTGAACAGGACAACTTTATTTGGGGTTAATCAGAGTCTCTTTAATTGATGGCATGTGTGTACCGAAGAAGACTGAATGCTGTAATTAAATCAAAAAGTGCTTCAACAAAGTATTAGTTTAAGGGTGTGTATACTTATACAACCAGCTTATTGTACATTTTTTTTAATTTTTTTATATTTTTCCCTTAACAGATTTGTTTTTCAATTGAATTGTACAGGTTCTAGGTCACATTAATGCTGGGGAAAGTTTTGAAATGATTTATTGTGGTCTCATTATTTAATATCACAAAAACCTGACATTTTAACAGGGGTGTGTACAGTTTTTATATCCACTGTGTGTGTGTATGTATGTATGTATATATATATGTATGTGTATGTATGTTCTTGGGTGCATACTCATGAACAGGCAGGCAGACCACCTTGTTTAATTTATTGAATGTGTTTTCTGTTTTCACAGAGGGAGAGCTGAAGTTAAGCTGCTGATCAGTGTGCAGCCATCTTGAAAGTTAGTTAATTTATAGACTTTATTTTAGTAAGCTAACAATTTCAAGAAATCCCTAAACAAATAAACCTAAATAATGGACAAAATTACAAAAACAAAAAATAATAATAAAAAAGCAATTCTTTAACTAGTACTCCTCCACAAAATGAGTACAACATACACCATCCCTGGGATTCATTGACAATCATGTAGGCCTTTTGCAAAGTCTACACGATTGTAGCACATTAGTGCAATGAGTAGCAGTACTCATTGAATATGCATTTTTTTTATTTTTTATTTTTTTAAAGCATAACAAATAAAAACTATTTCCAATTTTCCATACCAAGGATTTTGCTAAGAATTAATACAAATATCATTAGCATTTTTCAAGTAAGTCACTCAATTTTTTCCATGCAATATACTGATCCCTGATGTTAGGGAATATGCATTTTTCTCATTGCACTTAAATGATTCCAAGTACAATTTCATGGCCAGCAACAGTATTGGTGACCATGATATAGTGCTGGAAGTAAGAGCACACTATGTAAACAAAAATACCTGCCTGTAGGCAAATGTATTATGTAAGCATGACCTGACAGCTTATATAAAGTAAAGGCAAGTGACTTTTAAGCATGTAGATGCAGGTGATGTACAATTTGCCAAACAACAATTCAATCTGCAACTATGCAGACTTAAAAAACAAAAAGTAATCTCCAAGGAAAGTGCAAGATACACTCAAAAAGTTTAAGTCATAACTGCTTTCGTCCAATTCAAGTACGGTGAACTTCATCAAATAAAAATCTCCCTCGTAGATTGTTCTTTTATAAACATTAAGTCCAGTGCCATTTTGTGCTGGAAGCATTACATTACATATATAAAGTAATAAAACCATGAAAAACACAGTTCAAAATAGATAAAATTAAAAACAAATTCCAGTTGCAAAATAGTTAACAAATTAGAATATTGAATAAATAAAAAATTGTAAACATCCCTAATATTAAAATAAAATGAAATATCAATTGCACCAAACAATTAAATATACATATTTCTGAAAAATAAAAGACTGTTGATGGAAATCCTGTTATTAATGTCCTGTGGGGGTTAGTGGCATCTAACAACACTTCCAATACAACATATGTTTCCCAATTACTCCCCCTGTCAAATAATGGAACTTTCTCCAAAACAAAGAAAATACATTTCTTAAAATTTTTGACAATCATTAGAATGTTTGTATAATGTATTACTATTGCCCCTTTTACAAATCAGATATGTATGTTGGTAAATCTTGTTTTTAAAGCAATTATAGTCTTACCAACATAATATGCAGGATATGTGACACAAAATCCTAAATAGATGGCTCCTTTTGGTGTTGCAGTTGAATTTTCCATTTGGCTAGACAGGTTCTGAAAAATTCTGAACCACACAGTTCTCCCCTTCAATAAATTATCTGCATTGGGCATATGCACTGTATTTGAACATGCCATTAGAAGCCACATTAGAGCAATTGGGATAATTTACACACAGTACAATATGAACAGTACAGGGATAATTATGAGGAGGGTAAATGGAAAAATGTGTTCAGTTAATGCGTTCAAATGTGATGATGCCAGAAAGAAAAATTTTTCAATAGAAAAACATCCATATTGATTGTAATAATAAATAATCCTGTTTGCAAATGTTTACCCATGTACATAACTTAAAAATGGACATGCTAACAATAGATGTGAGAGGGACACAATGCAACACTGTAAGAAAGGGGAGTAAATTTGATACTAATATACTATAGATATAGATATTAGATATCTAGTACTAGGGATCTCATTGTCTCTCTTTACTCAGTCTTATTAGGCCTACAATTAAATATAATGCCCCCTTTGGCATGTGTATCTGTCCAGACACATGCAACAACTAGACAGACCACAGAAATATCTTACTAAAAGGATACAAGACCTAAACAAGAATATGTCCTACATGGACCAACTCAAAGTCCTGTCACTATACTCAATATCCTATGACTATTAAGAGGTGACCTGTGTCTGGCATACAAGGCATCTTCTGACCCATTACTGATGGGTTAACTCCACATCAGCAAGTCAAATGGCATCAGAAATAGTTGGTCTGGGGATCTAAACCTCTAGTTCAACATCAACAAAATGGTTTGGAGGGACAGGTATATCTCACAGAGGATACCACTGCTGTGAAACAGACTCCCCATCCACATATAACAAAGTTCATCTCTATCCATATTCAAGTGCAGCTTAGGTCTTTGGATGGAAAACAGAAAATTTACCCCAGGACTGGTCCCTGTACTGCTAATGGACAGAGACAACTACTAAATGCTTTATCCCATGCATTGGTCCCTTCAAATTATCTATGGCATGATCCCAGTTATTCTCATTAAGGGTAATATATAATTATTGATCATGGGATGAGTACAGCCAATCTATTACCAAATGGGATAGTTTATTTCAAGCATAAAAAGGGAAATTGGCCGGGCTTAAAATGACCCACAAGGGCAGCTATCCTAGTACCTATCTATAAACATATTACCATATTAATGTTAATAACATGCCAGGTTGAGAATATAATTAGCAAGGACAGTGGATGCATTAGCAGCCATTTGTATCCAGTGAAGTTATTGAATATGACATGTATGCACAGGGAATGTATGTGCTATAACTGACTGTATTGCTGTATCCTCCACTACATCCTGTATAAACAAGACATGAGCCATACAGCAGCTGTGTCATGCATAGCAAAAAGGTAAATGTTTTAACATTTGTCATTGGACAGCTATAGACTAGGGGTATATTACATTGACACATGTCTTAGGCAAGCATGTTTTTATATACATGTGCATCATAAACAGTAATATAACAGCAATCAAAATACACAAGTGACAAATAACAACACAGTTCTGATGACATACCAGTACTTGAAGGTTTCAGTTTGCAAATGGAACATATGTAATACAGGATTATATTGGGCATGCTCACAAAACATTGCATTGAACACTGCCATAAAAGAATATAAACAACACAAACACATATATTATTTGCATTAATAATAAATAAAAATTGAGTAAAATAACTTCATGCAGTACTGTTTCTGTAATGTCAAAAGAATTCATAGAATTTACCCTTGCATAGACGTGAAGGGCATCAACTACAAACATACATATGAATCACATACGCCACAGTGGAAGTCTTAACAAAGCTATGGAAGTCAACTTATGTAAATTCATTACATTATATGATTGCGTTGCAATTTGCATGAAATAAAAGTGCTGGGAGAGGTTTATCCACCTGTAATTGTACACATTACAAGATTTGTGGCTCTCACTCATGCATATCAGCATTAGGATGGGCAATGTTTACCACCAGCCAATTTGGATTTTGAACTCCTGACTATGTGACAATAGAAGTTACATGATATTAAAAAAAAAATAATGCACTGTGGTGCCACTTCTATTATGAGTGTAAGATATTTTGATCTTTGAAGCTGTGACATCATTTTAATGCTGCAAGGGAGATGTGCGACTGCCATTTCTTTAAAATAGTGTTACTATGTGTGTGTTTCTCACACAACATTGCCTGCTGCTAGGTATACCCATTCACACAAGGTGCAGAGGACAGTCATCACTGTGACAACAGAATGCAATCAGGCACAATGTGTGGATAATCATGGAGTTGAACACATTCCTTACTAAGGCACAAGCATACAGAACATAGTCTCATGTCCTCACGCCACAAGAAAAGCCTTAGTAGTTCTCATGAGGACAAAAACCATCTCATGGCATTCTTATCAAATAAAACATTTCTGTGTAAATAAGGAGCAGAGATTATTGTAATAGGAATCTCCATGTATGCATGTACACAACAGATAGCTGGCTGACAGCATTATCTACCTGCACAGACATAGAGACACAAGTGATTCTAAGGAGTAATGGCTGGATTTGAAAAAATACTTATAGACACAAGGTACAAACACTGCCTGAATTGCACACGCCACATGAGATGTTCTTTTACAGCTCTGACAGTGCACATTTGAATGGATGACATCACTATTCTTTCATATGTTAATGTTCTCCTAACAATAAAAGAAGGTGGTGGAAGTGCAAAGAAACATGACACAGCTGCTCATAATACATGCATTACACAGCATGATAAACTGTAGCTCATCATTGGTGGATTAAAACCTACTCCTTCTGTAATTATGCAATATAGACAGCATAATTTCAACAGCCAGTACCACAGGGTAACTCATACACCCGTTTTGATGTGGTTCCTTTTTTATAGCATGATGTAAGTATTGTGTTTCCAAAAAATGTTTATTGCCTGGGGTAATAGAAATCTATAGTGCAGTCTGCTTCCAGGCAAAATAGATCACCTATGTGTAATTTTACATAAGGGGATTTGTCACGGACACAATTGTACATGACAATCCACGCACTGAGATAATTTACCCAGTGCTGAATTTAACATCCTACCTATTACACACTCTATACAACACAGAATAGCCACAAGTTCCAGAAAACAACTGAACTGTAAGGGCACAGTGTGCAATTTTGGCAAGCTGACCACATCAGTCTGATGGAGAGAAGATGTTAAAAGTGGTATGAGTGGATGGGGCATCCTCTCCCATGTTAAAGTGTTCTGCTGAATGGTAGTTGATATAGCATAACCATTCTGAAGGCTATACATAATTATTTAACTTATACTGAAATCACACACACAAATTCTCCACACTTGAATCTCCTACCTATTTAGTTATACAATCTAGAGAGAACAGTATTAGCTGCAAGTGCCACAAGACAAATCTGACTTTTAAGGAGTGCACATTGTCAAGATGATGTTCATAGGTTCATAGGTTCATAGGTTGGTACTAGGCTATCAGCCCTAGGGCCTATACAAGCCTAGCCATAACAATTCCCTGGCTATTTCTTCCCACATTATTTTTTCCTGACCCCTGTCTAGCAGTGCGCATCCTGGGGGAATTCCCTGGGGTTCTTTCTCCCATCCACAATCAAATTCCCTCTTGAAGAAAGAGAGAGTCACTCTGCTCTATGACATCTATGGCAAATCTATTCCAGTCTCTGGGTCAGGGGTCAGGGTCTCTCCTCACCATTTTGTTTATTATTGTGATGATAGGATTTAGATCCCTGGAGCGTGTAGAGGGATTTATTGGATATTCTTTAGTGTTTAAGCTTTCAGCACTCATGGTTGACATGGCCTTGTATGTTAAGCTGAGATGATCGCCTCTGAGTGAGCGATGAGTATAGACAGAGTATTTGACAAAGTAGAGTCAGGTCGTTTGATCTGCTTTGAGCCTGTGACTGTTTTAGAGGATTATGATTTCTTTAAGTGAGGTATTGTTGAGGCATGTCCAGTTGTTGCAGATTAAATGATGGGGCGTTGTATTCTATAATCTAATTCTATAGTATGAAGTACAGTGGGACCTCTTCTTGGGATTTTTGAGGATCTTTTTTGATGATGTGTGCCACCTGAAAGGATTGTGGTGCATTGTGTGATGTGGTTGTTTGTTGTGTGGTTGTGGTCCTTCGAGGTGAGATCACACTTTCTGTGTTGTGTGTACTGCCTATCCTTAGGTTTCTATCTGTGATAATGTTTTTTGGTAATTCATGGATACATGTTTGGCCCTTTTGTCATGGCTCATGGCTTGGCTGAGGCACTGGCCCATGGCTAAGGCGCCTTTTTATGCTTATCTCTTTCTGTTTTCATTTGGGTTTTGGCTCCCAGTTTGCAGCCATCTCAAAACTTTGTCCCAGTTTGCTGTCATCTGCAAACTTTGTTACCAGAGTAGCTTAGTGTTGAACTGGATGCTGAACAAGAGCAGCAAACAAGAGCAACCCAGGACTGGACCACTTGTACCTTGTCTAAGCTGGGTCTGGTGTGGATTTTTTCAGTGCTTCAGCAGGTGACAGTGTGTTCTAATGGTAAAATGCCCAACTTAGCAAGTGATTTTTATAACAATTGTCAGGTTGGTTATGGAGGGTAGAGTGGGGGGGTGTGGAGGGTCTGTCCTTAGGCCACCTTAGGGTGGCTGTGTGCTGTGTGGACCACTTGTCCATTGTCATGGCTCTGGGAGACTGATTCAAGCAAAAAGAGAGGTTCAGATGGGAAGGGTTATATGCACCTTGTTTATGGGTGTGTTTGTAAGTTTTCCATGGCCTTGCAGATAAGGCTTGTTTATAAGGATAATGAGAAGTTTCCGATGCAAGTGGGATGTGATCCAGGTGGGATCCCCTGTATTATTCCAAGATGGTAGCCCTTGTGCCTCAAGGGGGGGTGAAGTATGGGTGCACCAGGACACTCCAAACAGGAGGTGTGAGGGATTGTAACACATGACATAGTGCATAGGTGTCATCATATTGTAGTTCATGTAGTACACAGCCTGGGATGTCATCTGTTGTCGATGGGTTGTTGTGCCTGCTTAGCTGGGTGCGCATCTTTGTACCTGTGTGGAGGTTCCTGGGGTTTGAGAGGGAATCGACTGGGAGATTGGCCGGTCTTGGGGGGTGATATATTTAAATGGATGCAGGATATCTCAGTGCCTTATTGTTGGCATAGTTCTTTTTATGCTCATCCTTGATTTCCATTTGTGTTTTTAGTTCTTCTTATAGAGATTCTTTTCTTTTGTCTGGAGAATCTTTGGCATTCTTATTGGATTTTTTTTTTGAGTTTTTATGAGGCATCTTTTTTTTTCTTAGGAGGGTAAGGAGGTTTTTGCATTCCAGTTTATTACTGATTTCTTAAAAGTTTCTTTTTTCCTGGGATTTTTCTTTGTTTCTATTTTCTCTTCAAAAATTGGCTTTCCTTTTTTACCAAGCATTTGGATTTGCCTGGAGGCACCAATTTTGTTCATTTTTTGATTTTGGTTCTATTGGTTCTATTTGGGATCCACAGACAGTGCTTGTGTGTAGCCTGTGTGTGTGATGAACTTTTTTGGGTTGTTCTTTCCCGGCGTGTTTGTGGGGGTTGATGTAGCATGAAGTTTTTATGACTTCTGCTTTGGGGGTGGGGGTGGGATGGTTGTAGTGGGGTGGGGGTATGGTTGAAGGGGTGAACCTGGGGGTGGGTGGTCAGGGTAAGTGACCATTTTTCTTGGGAGGGTGACCAGGGGGAGGGGATTGTGGGCTCATGAATTGGTGGAGATAAGATCTGCTGAGTTGGGGAGGTTGAATTGTAGGGATGGGATTCTTGATTAAGGGTGGGACATGGCATTGGTTCCCATTTAATGGCAGGGTTCTTAAAATCACAGGGTAGTGTAAAATGGGGTGTGGTTAAGTTTTCCTCAGGGTATTAATGGTTTAGAGGATCTTCTTCATTTTTGGTGGGTATGGTAGATCTAGATATTTTTAGATCTTGGTATATGGTGGTGTTGGGTATTAGTTGCACTTGTGGATTGGATGTGTGGCCTTGTGTTTATTGACACTTGTGGTGTGAATACACTTGGTGAATGCCTTGGCCTGTGGTGGTGGTGTGTGGTAGTGTGGTGGTGTCTTGTAGAATGTCTCTGCTCCTTAGTTGGTTTGGTGCACTCTACTGGTTTGGTGTGTGACCCATGGTTAGGAACAGATATGTAGCTTTCATTTTAGAGCGGTCTAGAGTGCTATTTGAGGTTTATTGGTGTTCTCCTTTTTAGGAGTGCCCGATGTTCTCCATTTTGAGGTTTAGACTGGTGGTTTTGAGCAGCAAAATTTTCTAGCATTGCGCATATTGCAGTGTTACGCCTCCCAGTGCTTACTGAGTCAAGGGTGCTCGAAAAAAGCTGATACTTTGTCAAGATCATGTGTCCCCCTGCAGACAGAGTCAGACAGGTGCAGCAGTTGGCACCTTTGCTTGTTAGCACATTCATGCCATCAAATCTTTTATCAGTATATTTCCAATATCATTCTGCCATCATAGGATGTTAGCCAGTTGATGAAGTCAATCATTTTATCCATATTATCCGGTATCATCCATGTCCCTCATGATGTCCATGTCAGGGTATGGTCATAGGTCACCGAGTCAGGTGATACCATCCACAATGATGGCAGTCATGAGTCATATTTGTGGGAGTTGTACTTGACCCACAAAGTCATTCATGGATGTGCACAGGCAGTCATTCATTCACTTATTTTTCTCTGACTTCAGTGGTGTTCGGACTGCAGTGTGTCGACTACTATGCAGTGGGCTGACTACTGTGTGTTAGGTACATTTGGTTTGCCTGAGGGCTACAGTGGTGTTACACTGGGGTTTATAGAGTGGTGGACACATTGGTTGTTGACATTGTTTAGTTTGTTTTTGGCTGTGGAGTGGAAGTCATGCTGCTTTGTTGGGTGCTGTTTACATTGGCCTTGTTGTGTGACATTGCTGCTGAGATTAGGGTTTGTTGGTGGGTGGTTTAGAGAAGGGCTTGCTGTTTGACTGGTAGTGTGGCTATAGTGTTGTGTTGGTCACATATTGTCTTGTGTCTTGTGTTGGCTTAGCTTGTTTGTTTTGGTGCTAGTTGTCCTAGCAGGCTTGTTGTGTGTTGTGGGGTGTTGGTGAGAGAGAGTTGTGTGTGTGGAAGGTGCTATGTGCACATTGCTTTATGTTCTAGTGTTGGTTGTGGACTTGAGAAATCACAACAGCTGCATTTGGTTGGAGCAGTTTGGTTTTTTTTTCTTTGTATGTTAAAGTGTTTACTTACTTTCTGAGGTGATTATGGGTGGATTAGGAGCTGTTATTAAAGCTGACCCCCTTGTTAGGAAGGTTCAGTATGTTGTAGAGAAGATGTTTGTGTTAAAAGTCAGATAAAGTACAGAGAGAGCTGTGTGCAAAGATATATGTATTCTTTTCAGTGGAAATAGACAAAGCATATATGACAATGAGTTCAGTGCTGGACATGGCACTGAATTAGCAATGTAGCACAGGACCTTTTCAACCATGTCAGTTTGGTCAGTCCCTCTCCATTATATTCTGCAGCAGCCCTGTCAGCTCCTGCAGGGTGACAAAATCACCACCTCCACTCATACTGCTTCTGTATGGTACCACTGAACCAGCAGCTGAGGCAGAGCTGACAGGTAAAGCAGGTAGGCCAGGGGTTGTGGAGGCAATGCTGAAACGTTGTGAACACAAAGTGATGGGTGTCTGTGATGCCATCTGTGGAGGTATGGTGGGTCAAGCCACACTGTTTGGGCTATTGCTTTGTGCTGTTAGTTATTTTGATTTCAAGAGCAAGGTATCCAAGCAGCACAATTTTAAGAAACTATTAAAAAAGAGAGAGAAAGGTAGGATGTGGGGTTGACAAAAAATAGAGACAATTACATCCATGACAAGTCACATTATTTTATGTCTTCAATACAATGATATTCAATGATAAATGTCTCTTCTATACCTTTGCCACATCCAGATGTGATGGTAGGGTATTAATGTGTCATAAAATAAAGTAATCTCACTGCAAGGATATAAGAAATAGCAACCTTTATTTCCCTATGCCAGACAGTTTACATTCATTCACATGTAATAATTGCACTTACCAGAATTGAATTGTTTCTGACATTCATTAATGTCAATATTTTAGAAGTACTATCTTGCAATCAAATCTAACTTCTGCTTTTGTTTACTGAACCTACCCATGCATACACAGTTAAGATGGTGCTCTCACTGCCTAATGAAAGCAGCAAGAGCTATTGGAAAAGGCGTGCATACTTGACCTCAAGGCTGAGGTATGACTGTTAAAAATGTTAGGGAGTGAGAGCCAGAAAATACTTATCTGGCATGCACTTGGACCTGAGACGTACTTACCACATGCCTCTCTGAGGTAAGTTAGTCTCTTCTGGTGTGCTTCGTGGATTGCTGCTATTTCCTCTGCAGCTATAGAGAAAATGAAAAGAATGCATATGACAGCATAATGAATAACTGTCTTGGTTCTCTCTGTGCTATATCACTGACTGTTGATAGTTACACAACTGAGGGAATGAATAGGCACACATCAGGCTAACACCACACTACACCAACAACAGAAGCTTTTGCAGGACAGCAAGCCCCCCTGCACTCCCACAACCCCTATTAATTATATATTCCACCTCCACGATTTCACTGGAGCTGGGAATGGTATACACCCCAAACACAGCTGTACTGTGATCTTACATAATACCTCATCTTCCCTGTTCGATGTTCTGACTTTTGCTGATGTCAGCCTTCATTACTTTGAATATTCAGCATTCCAGTTTCCTTGTTTTGGTGTTTAATGTTGTGGCAAGTCATTCTTTTGATGTGTACGCCTAACACATAGTTAAGATATGTGATGGGTTGTGATCATTATAACAAAAATATTGTGCGCATCACACATATCCTAGTGCATTTTAAATTAAATATCATCATTCTCATGTTTACCTAATAGTACACAGATTATGTTGAGGTTACATGTGAAGCATTAATGATATATGCTTAATAGAAAAGTTTAATTATGCAAGCATTGCTAATACATTGCTTGCAATAAACATATTTATCATTCTCATTTGTATTTCATTTTACATTCCTAATCAAAATGTTATGAGAAATAGGATTCTGAAACCCTTTGTAAGGGCATCTGTTATCCGGATTTGAATGCAAATTGATCTCTGCTATTTATCTAAACTCACTGCACTTACACCTTGCACCACACAGATAGTTACATGACAAGTGGAATTTCTCCACTCAATGCTAATGAAAGCACACCATTGTCAGGCATATATGTGGTACAGAAGGCAGCCTAAGCTAAATGTTTTACTTTTTTATTCCTTAGGCAGTGAACCATGTTTGCAAACTGGCGAGCAGAGCACAAATGCAAAAGGCACTAGAAATAAAATACAACAGAGAAAAAAGCTGAAAGCAAATTGAATTCAATCAATAGGTATATCTAGCAATGACTACTGCAAGAAGTGCATTCATGTGATATATTCATTCTTTTCAAATCTCCCTGCAACATCAGAAATGTACTTTGTTGCACAAATTATCAGACTTGTAGTTAATGATAAATAATTTGAAAGAGGACAGGCAAAACTCACATGCTGTTAGCAATACTGAGAATATCTGAGTTTTACGTAACAACACAGTGATAAAAAAAGTGTGTAAATATGTATTCAGACCCCCTCTGTAAAATTAATAATTGTAATCGAACCCTGCATCATCTGTCTTATTTATCTTGATTCATTTCACTTAAACCTTGTGCCACAATGATAGTTATCTGAGAGGTGGACTATTCACTAAGAACTATCTGGAGTGTTGACATGCATTCACTATTTCCAGGTATGTTTTCACTACAGAAGGCAGCCCAAATTATTTTTTTTTTTACTTTTTCCCATCAGCAGTGAAACATATTTACATGCTGCTCAGTAGACCACAATTGCAAAAAGAAATAAAGTAAAAAATGATATGAAGCTGTAGTGAAAATAAAAAATTAAATATGAACATTATTTTTGTCATTGACTTGCAACAGCATGACTTATTTTATACCTTATAACTGGTTTAGATAATGGCAACATTAATCCTGTTTTTAAATATTTGTGCTCACACTTTAGGAACTATTTCTAACATCATGCATAGCAAATGTCATAACCAAGAATTATAGATGAATTTACTAATACAACACACTGGTACAACATGTCACAACGACTATAGATAAGATATTCAGCTTTTATCATGGACAATTACATTGTGTAATTTACCTTTAAAATGTGTGTCTGTCCTTACAGCTGATACCATTATCTAAACTATCCTTACTAATGATTTGAAACCCACAGCAAATCTGCATTTTCTCCAAAGTCAGTGTATTTACAGCTTGTGCCACAAACACAGGTAGATAATAAATACATTTTATCCAGTTATTACCATTAGTACTGCCAGCCACACAACAATGACAGGATCGTTTGTGATACTGATGGCAATCTAAATTACATTTTTTACTTTTTTCTTCGGGACTGAACCCTGACTGCATGCTGCTAAGCTTCATGCAAATGCAAATTACAAACTTAAAAAATAAAAGGGAATGCATATTGAGAATAATTGAAAACTCACCTGTAAACAGGATTCAAAATGTGCATCACCTGTCCTCTTATTCTAAGCTCACTTCAGTTATACCTTGTGCCACAGAGCTAGCCATCTGTCAGGTATATTCTCTGCAGTCATTACTATCCAGGGCACTGACAGCCATGCACTGATGTCAGGCTTATTTGTGCTACTCAAGGCAAGCCGAGTTAAATTGTTACCTTTTTCTTAAGCTGTGAAATTTGATTGCTCACTGACAAGTGGCTCACAAATGCAGATGACAATAATAAAAAAATACAAAACTTGTTTTGTAAAGCAATTAAAAGGAGCACAATGTGAATCAAAGTGTATACCTAGTGATGAGCAGTGCTGCTACTGCATTATAGGTTCATAGGATGATACTAGGATATTGTCCCAGAGGCCCTTATAAGGCTAGACAAGACTTTCGTCCATGTTCCCTTAAAATCAGCACCTGTTTTCATTCAGCAAGGACACAGGTGGGATCCCAGGGGTGTATTTTCTGTTTCCCATCCAGTCATCCAGGTTCCTCTTAAAGATGGCTAGAGAGAGACTCTGCTTGACATGGAGACGGAGTCTATTTCACAGATGTGAGAGTCTTTGGGACACAAATCTATCCCATTAACAAGTTCTACTAATATCACAGACCAGATTTAGGCCTTGTGTGTGGGTTGCACAAGTGAAGTTTGTCTTACAGATATGCAGCAACTCCATCAAGGCTGGGTCTGAAATAGACTTGTATGCTAGACACAGGTCACCTCTGAGCAGTCTGTATGAGATTGAGTAGAGAGACAGGGCTTTTAGCCTATTTCTATAGGATAGGTGTTTGAGACCTTGTATTTTCTGGTCAGGAACCTCTGTGGTCTCTCCAACTTCTGCATGTGCTTGGTAAAGTACATGCTGAAGGGGGCATTGCACTCGATAATTGGTCTAATAAGGGAAGAGTACAGGGATGTTATGACCTTCTTGTTCCAAGATGAAATACCCTTATTTATGAGGTGGGCCATGTAGAAAGCCTTCCGTACAATGGAGGCAACGTGGTGGTCAAAAGTCAGGGTGCTATAAATCTGGCTGCCCAACTCCCTCACAATGGATTGCATGCTTAGTACATTGTTATAAATGTGATAATTAGTGGGGATGACATTTTTCCCAAAGGGGATAATGATGCATTTCTTGGCATTCAGCTTGAGGCCATGCTTCTGGCACCAGTCATTAATTTGGGTAAGATCCTCTTGGAGGAAGATCACATCACTAGATGTATATATATATATATATATATATATATATATATATATATATATATATATAAATATATATATAGATATAGATATATTGTTTGTGTCTTTCGGCTTTCCCGGTTAGGGGTCGCCACAGCGGAAATCCGGTCCACTAATGGTTGACAGTAGATTTTTACGTGCCAAGTTGTCGTCCCTGATGCACAACCTTCAACAAAGGTACACCCATTCACGCAGGCCTCCACACAGAAGATACTTTAGCTGAGAATCGAATGGGACAACGTCTAGCTGTGAGGCGACAATATATATATATATATATATATATATATATATATATATATATATATATATATATATATGTATATTACACTGATATATTAACCCTTCTCACATTTCCTTGTCATATCTTTAATATTGTTCTGTCTCACAGTATCAGGACTTAAGTTAATCTTATGGTGATGGCAAAGGGGATAGGGAACAACAGAAATACTATAATTTTTTTCACACAACACGTGCAATTAATAATGACAACATTTCAAATAATATATCTGTCTGTCAGGTTTACTCAATACTGAAATTACTTGAGTGTCCCACCACAACACATTCATATACTAAAAGGAGTAAAATGATCTAGAAACAAGATTCAAACCCTGCATCCCATGTGCTGTTTCTCTAAGCACACTTTATTTATATCTCATGCCACAGAGATCGGCAGCTGACAGTTTGAATTTCTTCACTCAGTACAGTACAGAGTGCTGAGGAAAGCACACCAATGCTAATCTGAATTGTGCTCCTGATGGCATTCCAAATTCAATTTGTCAGTTTTTACATTAGGAGATGAACTGTCATTAACTGGTACTGGTGACCATTGCAAATAAATGGAGTGCAATGCCAAATGTTGTGCAAAGGATAAAAGAAAAAAATAAGGACATGTTTTGAAACAAGTACATTAAATGTACATTCCTGATTTTTCTTCAAATGTATTATCTTGCAACAGTAACCTGTATGGATTTGAACCATCAAACTAGGGTATTAAGAACAATCATTTGAGATTATTTCCCATATTTGCCACAGACACATATTAGCAAAGAGAAAAAATATTCAGATATACTAAAATGTGACATTGTAATAAATCACATTGAAAGTGCAACAGAGACAAGTTCTGAAAGTATCCTTTCTCATTTGCAAGTACATGTTTGAATGAGTGGGATATTGGAAACAGTTAGGATACCCATGCACTCAAACAATATTAAACAAAGAGTGTGAACAATGCAGCTTTATTCCTCTCTTTATATAGGGTGCCCAATTGACTTATCTATGTATTCCTAAAAGCAATGCTATCTTATTTTTATTGCACATGGTATCTGTATCACAGAGTAATGTACTACATTGAATATGCACAACATTTTTTGCAAGAGTCACGGACTGTGGTCAGAAAAACAACATTTGAATGTTAGGAATTTTGCTCTCCTAACTTAATGTACTTTCAGACTTTTGTAAGTCTCTTCTCCCTGACACCCACTCAGAAAGTGTACATCAAAGAGGGGAGACTGTGAAACACTTATTGGTGCTGCAGTCAGTTTAATCATTGACACCTGCAAACCATTAGCAGTTAACACTTTGCAGTGCTCATCCTAGAAGTGCTAGGGCATGTGCATGCAATTGTGTAGTTCCTTACATCATGTTTTCTTCCCTGCACTTAGTGCAGATTGTGGTATGCAGTAACGCTAATGATTTACCACCTCATTTGCAAAGTAAAAGTGCTCAGATGGCTAAATATGTACTATAAAATGGTAACTTTGTGGTTAAGGAGCTTTTATCACAGTGGGGAGACTGTCAGGATGCAGACAGCTTTGTTTGTGTCTTTTGACTTTTTACAGTTAGGGGTTGCCACAGCGGAACTCTGGTCCGCTAATGATTGGCAGTTGATTTTTACATACCGGCTTGCCAGGCCTGATGCACAACCTTCAACGAAGGTACGCCCATTCACGCATGTCTCCACGCAGATGATGCTCTAGCTGAGAATTGAACCGGACAGCGTCTTACTGTGAGGCGACAACGCTACCGCAGCACCACCACCGCGGGGCAGACAGCTTGATACTGCTAAATAAATTTAGGAGCTTTATCTACTTTCTCAACATCTTTCTTGTCAAGTTATATCGCTGTTTTTTTACAGAACACATTTAGTTTAACTTTAGGTATGGGTTGTAATGCCCAGTACAGCCATTGGATTATATGTCTGCATTTTCTTTATCATTTAGTGATGTGAGTCTTCATTACTTTGAACATTCAGCATTCTGGTTTCCTTGTTTTGATATTTAATGTTGAGGTAATTTGTTTTTTTGATATGGACCCCCTAAACACATAGTTAAGATATGTGATGAGTCATGATGATTAGAACAATACTATTGTGCCCATCATACATATGTTATTGCATTTTAAATTAAATATCATTCTCATTTTTACCAAACTGTACACAGATTATCTTGAGCTTATATGTGAAACATTAATGATATATGCTTAACAGAAATGGAAGTCTGAAATCCTTTGTAAGGGAATCTCTCAGCTGGACTTGAACGGAAATTGATCTGTGCTCTTTATCTAAACTCGCTGCACTTACACTTTGCACCACACAGATAGTTACATGACAAGTGGAATTTCTCCACTCAATACTGTTTAGAATGCTGATGAAAACACACTATTGCCAGGCATATCTGTGCTACAGAAGGCAGCCTAAGCTAAATGTTTTTACTTATTTTTTGTTAGGCAGTGAACCATGTTTGTACACTGCTGAGCAGAGCACAAATGTAAAAGGCACTAGAAGTAAAATATGACAGAGGAAAAAAGCTTACAGTAAAATTAATTCAATCAATGGGTATATCTAGCAATGACCATAGCAAGAAGTAAATTCAAGTGACACATTCATTTTTTCACATCTCCTTGCAACATCAGAAATGTACATTGTGGCACAAATTATCAGACTTGTAGTTAATGATAAATAATTTGAAAGCGGACAGGCAAAACTCACATGCTGTTAGCAATACTGAGAATATCTGAGTTTTACGTAACAACACAGTGATAAAAAAAAGTGTGTAAATGTGTATTCAGACCCCTCTGTAAAATTAATAATTGTAATCGAACCCTGCATCATCTGTCTTATTTATCTTGATTCATTTCACTTAAACCTTGTGCCACAATTATAGTTATCTGAGAGGTGGACTATTCACTAAGTACTATCTGGAGTGTTGACATGCATTCACTATTTCCAGGCATGTTTTCACTACAGAAGGCAGCCCAAATTATTATTCTTTTTTACTTTTTCCCTTCAGCAGTGAAACATATTTACATGCTGCTCAGTAGACCACAATTGCAAAAAGAAATAAAGTAAAAAATGATATGAAGCTGTAGTGAAAATAAAAAATTAAATATGAACATTATTTTTGTTGTTGACTTGCAACAGCATGACTTATTTTATACCTTATAACTGGTTCAGATAATGGCAACATTAATCCTGTTTTTAAATATTTGTGCTCACACTTTAGGAACTATTTCTAACATCATGCATAGCAAATGTCATAACCAAGAATTATAGATGAATTTACTAATACAACACACTGGTACAACATGTCACAAGGACTATAGATAAGATATTCAACTTTTATCATGGACAATTACATTGTGTAATTCACCTTTAAAATGTGTGTTTGTCCTTACAGCTAATACCATTATCTAAACTATCTTTACTAATGATTTGTAACCCACAGCAAATTTGCATTTTCTACAAATTCAGTGTATTTACAGATTGTGCCACAAACACAGGTAGATAATAGATACATTTTATCCAGTTATTACTATTAGTACTGCCAGCCACACAACAATGCCAGGATTGTTTGTGATACTGATGGCAATCTAAATTACATTTTTTACTTTTTTCATCGGGACTGAACTCTGCTTGCATGCTGCTGATCTTCATGCAAATGCAAATTACAAACTTAAAAAATAAAAGGGAATGCATATTGAGAATAATTGAAAACTCACCTGTAAACAGGATTCAAAATGTGCATCACCTGTCCTCTTATTCTAAGCTCACTTCAGTTATACCTTGTGCCACAGAGCTAGCCATCTGTCAGGTATATTCTCTGCAGTCATTACTATCCAGGGCACTGACAGCCATGCACTGATGTCAGGCTTATTTGTGCTACTCAAGGTAAACCGAGTTAAATTGTTACCTTTTTCTTAAGCTGTGAAATTTGATTGCTCACCGACAAGTGGCTCACAAATGCTGATGACAATAATAAAAAAAATACAAAACTTGTTTGTAAAGCAATTAAAAGGAACACAATGTGAATCAAAGTGTATACCTAGTGATAAGCAGTGCTGCTACTGCATTATAGGTTCATAGGATGATACTAGGATATTGTCCCAGAGGCCCTTATAAGCCTAGACAAGACTTTCATCCATGTTCCCTCAAAATCAGCACCTGTTTTCATCCAGCAAGGACACAGGTGGGATCCTAGGGGAGTATTTTCTGTTTCCCATCCAGTCATCCAGGTTCCTCTTAAAGATGGCTAGAGAGAGACTCTGCTTGACATGGAGATGGAGTCTATTTCACATATGTGAGAGTCTTTGGGACACAAATCTATCCCATTAACAAGTTCTATTAATGTCACAGACCAGGTTTAGGCCTTGTGTGTGGGTTGCACAAGTGAAGTTTGTCTTATGGATATGCAGCAACTCCATCAAGGCTGGGTCTGAAATGGTCTTGTATGCCAGACACAGGTCACCTATGAGCAATCTGTATGAGATTGAGTAGAGAGACAGGGCTTTTAGCCTATTTGTATAGGATAGGTGTTTGAGACCTTGGATTTTTCTGGTCAGGAACCTCTGTGGTCTCTCCAACTTCTGCATGTGCTTGGTAAAGTACATGCTGAAGGGGGCATTGCACTCGATAATTGGTCTAATAAGGGAAGAGTACAGGGATATTATGACCTTCTTGTTCCTAGATGAAATACTCTTATTTATGAGGTCGGCCATGTAGAAAGCCTTCCGTACAATGGAGGCAACGTGGTGGTCAAAAGTCAGGGTGCTATATATCTGGCTGCCCAAGTCCCTCACAATGGATTGCATGCTTAGTGCATTGTTATAAATGTGATAATTAGTGGGGATGACATTTTTCCCATAGGGGATAATGATGCATTTCTTGGCATTCAGCTTGAGGCCATGCTTCTGGCACCAGTCATTAGTTTGGGTAAGACCCTCTTGGAGGAAGATCACATCACTATATAGATATATATATATATATATATATATATATATATATATATATATATATATATATATTGTTTGTGTCTTTCGGCTTTTCCCGGTTAGGGGTCGCTACAGCGGAACTCCGGTCTGCTAATGGTTGGCAGTAGATTTTTACGTACCGATTTGCCATCATTGACGCACAACCTTCAACGAAGATACACCCATTCACACAGGCCTCCACACAGAAGATGCTCTAGCTGAGAATTGAACGGGACAACGTCTAGCTGTGAGGTGACAATATATATGTATATATATATATATATATATATATATATATATATATATATATATATATATATATACACATATATGTTATGATGGCAAAGGGGATAGGGAACAGCAGAAATACTATATTTTTTTTCACACAACACGTGCAATTAATAATTACAGCATTTCAAATAATATATCTGTCTGTCAGGTTTACTCAATACTGAAATTACTTGAGTGTCCCACCACAACACATTCATATACTAAAAGGAGTAAAATGATCTAGAAACAAGGTTCAAACCCTGCATCCCGGGTGCTGTTTCTCTAAACTCACTTCATTTATATCTCATGCCACAGAGATCGGCAGCTGAAAGTTTGAATTTCTTCACTCAGTACAGTACAGAGTGCTGAGGAAAGCACACCAATGCTAATATGAATTGTGCTCCTGATGGCATTCCAAATTCAATTTGTCAGTTTTTACATTAGGAGGTGAACTGTCATTAACTGGTACTGGTGACCACTGCCAATAAATGGAGTGCAATGCCAAATGGTGTGCAAAGGATAAAAGGAAAGAATAAGGTGACGTTTTGAAACAAGTACATTAAATGTACATTCCTGATTTTTCTTCAAATGTATTATCTTGCAACAGTAACCTGTATGGATTTGAACCATCAAACTAGGGTATTAAGAACAATCATTTGAGATTATTTCCCATATTTGCCACAGACACATATTAGCAAAGAGAAAAAATATTCAGATATACTAAAATGTGACATTGTAATAAATCACATTGAAAGTGCAACAGAGACAAGTTCTAAAAGTATCCTTTCTCATTTGCAAGTACATGTTTGAATGAGTGGGATATTGGAAACAATTAGGATACCCATGCACTCAAACAATATTAAACAAAGAATGTGAACAATGCAGCTTTAGTCCTCTCTTTATATAGGGTGCTCCATTGACTTATCTATGTATTCCTAAGAGCAATGCTATCTTATTTTTATTGCACATGGTATCTGTATCACAGAGTAATGTACTACATTGAATATGCACAACATTTTTTGCAAGAGTCAGGGACTGCGGTCACAAAAACAACATTTGAATGTTAGGAATTTTGCTCTCCTAACTTAATGTACTTTCAGACTTTTGTAAGTTTCTTCTCCCTGACACCCACTCAGAAAGTGTACATCAAAGAGGGGAGACTGTGAAACACTTATTGGTGCTGCAGTCAGATTAATCATTGAAACCTGCAAACCATTAGCAGTTAACACTTCTCAGTGCTAATCCTAGAAGTGCTAGGGCATGTGCATGCAATTGTGTAGTTCCTTACACCATGTTTTCTTCCCTGCACTTAGTGCAGATTGTGGTATGCAGTAATGCTAATGATTTACCACCTCATTTGCATAGTAAAAGTGCTCATATAGCTAAATATGTACTATACAATGGTAACTTTGTGGTTAAGGAGCTTTTATCACAATGGGGAGACTGTCAGGATGCAGACAGCTTGATACTGCTAAATAAATTTAGGAGCTTTATCTACTTTCTCAAAATCTTTCTTGTCAAGTTATATCACTGTTTTTTACAGAACACATTTAGTTTAACTTTAGTTATGGGTTGTAATGCCCAGTACAGCCATTGGATTATATGTCTGCATTTTCTTTATCATTTAGTGATGTGAGTCTTCATTACTTTGAACATTCAGCATTCTGGTTTCCTTGTTTTGATATTTAATGTTGAGGTAATTTGTTCTTTTGATATGGACCCCCTAAACACATAGTTAAGATATGTGATGAGTCATGATGATTAGAACAATACTATTGTACCCATCATACATATGTTAGTGCATTTTAAATTAAATATCATTCTCATTTTTACCAAATTGTACACAGATTATCTTGAGCTTATATGTGAAACATTAATGATATATGCTTAATAGAAATGGAAGTCTGAAATCCTTTGTAAGGGAATCTCTCAGCTGGACTTGAACAGAAATTGATCTATGCTCTTTATCTAAACTTGCTGCACTTACACTTTGCACCACACAGATAGTTGCATGGCAAGTGGAATTTCTCCACTCAATACTGTTTAGAATGCTGATGAAAACACACTATTGCCAGGCATATCTGTGCTACAGAAGGCAGCCTAAGCTAAATATTTTTACTTTTTTTTTGTTAGGCAGTGAACCATGTTTGTACACTGCTGAGCAGAGCACAAATGTAAAAGGCACTAGAAGTAAAATATGACAGAAAAGAAAGCTCACAGTAAAATTAATTCAGTCAATGGGTATATCTAGCAATGACCATAGCAAGAAGTAAATTCAAGTGACACATTCATTTTTTCACATCTCCTTGCAACATCAGAAATGTACTTTGTGGGACAAATTATTAGACCTGTAGTTAATGATAAATAATGTGAAAGTGGACAGGCAACAGCTCACATGATGTTAGCAATACTGCAGACCTGTAGTTAATGATAATGTGAAAATGGACAGGCAACAACTCACATGATACTAGCAATACTGAAAATATTTGAGCTTTACACAACAACATAGTGATAAAAAATGTGTAAATATCTACACAGACCCCCTCTGTAAAATTAATAATTAACTGTACTCAAACCCTCCATCATCTGTCTTATTTCTCTCGATTCTTTTCCCTTATACCTTGTGCCACACGGATAGTTATCTGAGAGGTGGGCTTTATTCACTAAGTACTATCCAGAGTGCTGACATGCATGCACTATTGCCAGGCATGTTTTCTGTACAGAAGGCATCTCAAATTAAAATTTTCATTTTTTTCCTTCAGCAGTGAAATATATTTATATACTGCTCAGCAGAACACAATTGCAAAAAGCTAGAAAGTAACAAATGATATAAAGCTGTACTGAAATTAAATATGAACACTATTTTCACTGTTGACTTGCAACATCATAACTTCTGTTATACCTCATAAATGGTTCAGATAATGGCAACATTAATCCTGTTTTTTAAATATCTGTTCTCACACTTTCAAAACTCTTTGTAACATCATGCATATCAAATGACATTAGTAAGTAGTGTAGATTAATTTACTAATGCAACACACTGGTTACAAGTCACAAGGACTACAGGTAACATATTCAGCGTTTATCACACACAATTACAGTGTGTAGTTCACCTTATAAAATGTGTGTCTATCCTTACAGCTGATGCCATTATCAAAATATCCATACTAATGATTTGAAACCTACAGCAAATTTGTGTTTTCTCCAAAGTCATTGTATTTACAGCTTGTGCCACAGACAAAGGTAGAGAAAAGGTGCATTTATGTAATCATTACTATTTGGAGTGATGCCAGCTGCACAATGATGCTAGGATTGTTTGTGATGCTGATGGGAATCTAAATTACATTTTTTTACTTTTTTCCTTTGGGGGTGAACCCTGCTTGTATGCTGCTGAGCTTCATGCAAATGCAGATTACAAATTTAAAAAATAAAAAGGAATGCATATTGAAAATAATTGAAAACTGATTTGTAAACAGAATTCAAAACATACAGCACCTGTCCTCTTATTCTAAGCTCACTTCACTTATACCTTGTGCCACAGAGTTGGCCGTCTGTCAGGTGCATTCTCTGCAGTCAGTACACCATCCAGGGTGCTGACAGCTGTGCACTGATGCCAGGCTTATTTGTGTTACTCAAGGCAGGCCAAGTTAAATTGTCACTTTTTTCTTAAGCTGCAAAATTTCATTGCTCCCTTTGCAGATGGTAATAATAAAATATACAAAAAATAGTTTTTTTAAAGCAACTGAATGTAACATAAAGTGCATTAGACTGACACATTTAACCTTCTCACATGTCTTTGCCACTTCTCTCATATCATTTCTGTCTCACAAAATCATGACTTTTGGTAATGCCATGATAATGCCAAAGGGTATAGGGAACAGCAGAACACTATCGTTTTTTCACACAGCACACACACACAATTAATAGTGACGTCATTTCAGATAATATATCTGTCAGTCAGGTTTACTCAGTTCTAAAATTACTTGTGTCCCACCACAACACATTCATATACCAGAATGAGTATTGGTATTTATTGTTACCTCCCTTACTAAAATAATCTGTAAACAGTGTTCAAACCCTGAATCTCAGGTACTATTTCTCTAAGCTCACTTCATTTATATCTCATGTCCCAGAGATAGGTAACTGACAATTTGAATTTCTTCACTCAGTACAGTACTGAGTGCTGAGGTAAGCACACCAATACTAATCTTAATTTTGCTGCTGATGGCATTAGAAATTAAATTTGTTAGTTTTTACCTTAGAAAGTGAACTGTCATTCACTGCTACTGACTGCTACCAGTCAATGGAGTGCAATGCCAAATGGCGTGCAAAGGATAAAGGCAAAAAATAAGAAGTAATTTTGAAACAAGTACAATAAATGTACATTCCTGATGTTTCCTCAAATGTCTTATCTTGCAACAGTAACCTGTATGGATTTGAACCACCAAACCACAGTATTAAGAATAACCATTTGAGATTATTTCCCATATTTGCCACAGACATATATTAGCAAGGAGAAAAAATATTTAGATGTATTAAAAATGTGACATTGAAATAAGTCACACTGAAAGTGCAACAGAAACACGTTCTGAAAGTTTTCCTTTTTCATTTGCCAGAATATGTCTGAATGAGTGGGATATTGGCAACAGTTAGGATACCCATGTACTCACACAGTGTTAAACAAAGAGAGCAAACTATGCAGCTTTATTCATCTGTTTAATTAGGGAGCCTCATTGACTTATCTATGTTTTCTTAAGAGCAATGCTATCTCCCTTTTATCGCACATGGTATCTGTATCGAGTAGTATACTGCCTTGAATATGCAGTCAGGAACTGTGGTCACAAAAATAGCATTTGAATGTTAGGAATGTTGCACTCCTAACTCAGTCAACCTATGTTCTGACTTTGGTAAGTCTTTTCACTCTGACACTCAGTCTGTAAGTGTACATCTAACAGAGGGGACTGTGAAACATTGACTCTTCCTGCAGTCAGACTAATCATTGTCAACTGCAAGCCATTAGCAGATAACACTTCTCAGTGGTCATCCTGGCAGTGGTAGGGTGTGTACATGCAATCATGCAGCAACTTACACCATGTTTTTCTTCCCTGCACTTAGTGAAGATTGTGGTATACAGTAGTGCTAATGATTTAACACCTCATTTGCATACTCAAAGTCCCAGAGGGCTGAATCTTTACTATACAAAGGGAATTGTCTAGCTAAAGAGCTTTTATTGTAGTGGGGAGACTGTCAAGATGCAGACAGCTTGGTACTGCTAAATACTCTTTTAGTCAATTTATCTATTTTCTAAACTGCTTTCTTGTCAAGGTATGTTGATGTTTTTACAGAATGCTTTTAGTTTAACATTAAGGATGGATTGTAATGCCCAGTAGAGCTATTGATTTATCTGTCTGCATTTTCTTTATCATTTAATGTTGGCATAGCCCATATATATCAGTTATTTGTTTGCATTACAAAGATTGGTAAGTAATTCTACCTAACTTAATTGCATAGGTTTTATTTGTTAGGAATTTAAACCATTATTGCAGAAGTGTGTAGTATAACTTCTTAGCACGGTCAGGTTTTTTGCATGTGGAGCCTAAAGAATATGCTAAGTTTGTAATATCTACCTGCCTGCCTTCCACACCAGTGGAAATGGCACTATAAAAGTTTTCTCCATTTCTACTTGCACCTTCTGAATTAGTATAGTTGTTGTTGTGTCTTTCGGCTTTTCCCGGTTAGGAATCACCACAGCAGAACTCCGGTCCGCTAATGATTGGCAGTAGATTTTTAAGTGCCGAATTGCCAGCCCTGATGCACAACCTTCAATGAAGGTATGCCCATTCATGCATGTCTCCACACAGAAGGCGCTCTAGCTGAGAATCGAACAGGACAACGTCTTACTATGAGGCAACTACGCTACCGCAGCACCACCACCGCAGTTTAATGATGTGATATATTAACATTTTCACAACTGTTGTCCGCATTAAAGAACTGTTATAATTGTTGTTATTTTATTAATTTTGTAGGGGGCAGGGCTGTCTTAACTTGTGTGTAGTCACAGGGAGCATTATATTTTCATGTGTCGTGTGCATGATCAATGCATGCATTCATACATAACTAAAGTCACAGACATCTTTGTGTATTATAAATTTAATTTTTGTTATGTTTTCTGTTTCATCTTATACAGGGTATGGCACCCAAGAGATATACACTCCTCAAGCCACCATTCACTGATGCAGAAAATAAGGTCTTATTATCCAGGCCTTCCTTCTGCATGGAGCTTTTTTCTTAGGGAAAGCTAGAGGTAACAAATCTGCCTGAAACAGGATATGGCAGCAGGTAGTCAAAAGCATCAATGCTGTCAAATGGCATGGGAGAACTTACGCCCGAATATGATGCAGGACAAGTAATACAATCATCTCTGCCCACCATGGGATAGCTGCAATTGCCTCCGAACAGGTGGCTAATGGGGGTGGTCCTGCTACCAAATCACCACTGATTAAAACAGGGGAGTTTCTGTCCACTGTCATTGATCCAAGCAGCTCAGCAGAGAGCTCACAGAGAATCCTTAATGTTGCTAATGTGGATGGCAGACCCAGAGAATCTCAAGCAGAAATTCCAGGTATGCAAACTAAAATGAATTTAAGTGCCATTCTATATATTTTATATTCCTTTATGTTATATGTTCATAAGTTCATAGGTGTTTTCTAGGCTAATGATCACAATGGCCTTTATAAACCTAGCCATGCATCCCAAATCTCTGACAAGTTCTGGTACCCTTGATAAGTGTAAGCAGGGACTTGGGAGATGAAACATTTACAGGCTGCCTATGTCCATTAGAGACATAGATGCCAAACCAGGGGTGAATTTCTTGTTCCCCATCCTATTGTCCAAGTTACACTGAATTGGGTTAGGGAGAAACTCTGCTTCACATGGATGGGGAGTCTGTTCTAGAGAAGGGGTAGTCTCTGGAATACATATGTGTGTCTCCAGTAGATCCTACTTATATCACAGGCAAGGTTTAAGACATTAGAATGTGTAATTCTGGTATTGTTTGTTTTGAAGATATGCAGGAGGTCCATCAGAGTGGGGTCTGACAATGCCTTGTATGTCTGGCATAGATCTCCCTTAAACAGCCTATAGGAGACAGAATATAGGGATAGGGACTTCAGGAGGTCTGCACAGAACATGCTACTTATGCACTGTATTCTTTTAGGGAGCAACCTCTGTGGACATTCCAATTGTTGGATATGCCTGGTTAGGTACATACTAAAGGGGGCCTTGTACTCAATGATATGTCTGATGAATGCCAAATACAGACAAACAGTGACTTCCTTGGACCTAGATGCCATACCTTTATTTATAAGTTGCACAACATGAAATTATTTCCTCACTACTACAGATATGTGATGGTCAAAGGCTAGATTACAGTCTATGTTTGCCCGCAAATCCCTGGCTACTGGGTCAACTCTTAGGGGTGTTTTTTCAATATGATAGTTACCAGGGTTAGATGACTTCTTGATGGCTACTATTATGCATTTCTTAGAATTTAGTTTTGGTCCATGGCTCTGACCAGTTGTTTGTCTGTATCAGCCCTTCTCGGAGAATATTTGAGTTGTGAGGGATTCAATGACAGCTCCTAATTTTCAGTCATCTGCAAATTTAGTCAGCCAGGAGCCATCAACATTAATCTTGACTTCAGAGAAATAAATGCCAAGCAGAAGTAGTCCCAGGAGTGTTCCCTGAGGGAATCCGCTTGTGACTGGTCTCTTTGTAGAGGTGGACTCTCCATTTCTAACTTCCCGGGTTGGTAGAGTCTGTCTGTGTGCCATCTGGCTATCCATTGGGTGACATAAGGGTTTGTACCTAACATCTTGAGTTTGTCAACAATACCCAAGTGGAGTTTTATGTCAAATGCCTTGGCCAGGTCAATGTAGGAAGCACAACCCCTTTTTTAACCTGAGCCATTGCTTTGGTGACCTTCTCAAAGAAGTCTACCAGGTTGAAAAGGCATGGCCTGCCCTTGACAAAACCAAATCGGGTTGGATCTAGTGTCTGGAGCTGGGTATATACTGTATGTTTATATCTAAAGCCAGATAAGTGTGTGTTAGATGACACAGTACAAGACTGATAGAGGAGGATGTTTGGGGGGATTCAACTGGACAGTAGATTTTTGCATGAAATGATTCTTGATCTGCACATGTAAAGGGGATTATTCTCTGTTTCTTGTTTCATTTGCATTTGGATACTAATTAACTGTCTTTCCTCTCCCTTCCTTGCATACAGGACAACTGGATTGCAGTTTGCAAGACCACCTGCACATGATAAGCGCACCTTTTTATTGTTATTAATGTATATACGGTAGAGCTGAGTCTGACACTAATATTTGTATTTCTGTAGTATCTGTTATAGTTTAACATATCATTTTCATTTCTTATTTTTCTCTGTGTTGTGCCTATTGCTTCTTATCATAGGTGATCTGACAGTGACATGTGGAACTCCTACCACCTGTTGTCACCGTATCGGTATTCTCTGTTGATTATGGTGGGGATGATGATGATGCAGTGTGGGGGTGCAGAGGATCAGTGTGAAACTAAGGTTGTGGCTTCCACATCTCCTGCCTATATTTTGGGCACAGTCAATATGCTTATGAATACAGATACACAGCCCTCTGATCTAGGACAGGTTGAGGGTGACACAGTTGCAGAACTGGTTGATTCTCCCTGTAGCCATCGTAAGGGTGAGGTGACACAGAAGTGTTGGTAGAGGTTTGTTGAGGAGGCCTGCTGTCCACCCTCTTCCTGATACTGGTGTGTCATTAGGTGCCACCAGACATATGTGCAGGGCCATAATGGAGACACAGGCATGTTCCACCATGCATTGGAAGAGATAATGTGAGTACTAGATATTGTGCATTCTGGCATGTGTCACTCCTTGAACCATGTGGGTGACTCCTTGGACAAGATGAATGACACACTGGATTGGGCAATGTCTGTGATGAAACATCTGCTTAGAGTGGATGAGCATCCATGTGGCCTGAGAGCTGCTACACTTTCTGGTGTTAGCCGACGCGGCCATGCCAGATCCCGCTCCTACTTCCATTACTCCATCAGTGATTGCAGTGCTCTGCAGCCAGATATGCTAGGCCACAGGGTCATGTTCCTGGACATAGCTGTGATGAGGGACATGCAGCATACATTACTCAGATTCAAGTACCATCCCAACTTCTAACCAGGGTAGTTGAAGTAGCAGTGCAAATCCTCGCAGAGGTAGTTCTCATGATCGGGGCAACAACGCTGAGCTGACTGCTGTACCATGCACTGCACAGCTCACAACTGTCTCAGATGCCAGGATGTAGTGCTAGCACAGTGCTTAGCTGTGTTCCTGCAGACACACACACACACACACACACACACACACACACACACACACACTGGAAAAAAAATTGCCCATACCACCTCACACACTTGCAAATGAACTTAACAGTACTGCTGAGTGGTATACATCTCTTGTTACTGGCCCTGAGGCTGATGCTTGTGACACCCCTAATACATCTCTTGTGAGTATCTAGAAAGTGCCATTAGCTAGTATATGTAATGTTACATATATCTTAGTTTCCACTGGAATGGGTTCTCCATGATTTCCCTGGGGCCTGAGGTGGGGGAGGCAGAGGTTGCATAGTTCCTGTAATGTTTCCATGTCCACCCTGAATCACTCTGTAATTTCAGTGTCATGCAGTCCATGATATAAGTCAAATATGGTCTAAACACCCTTCTTGTTCTTCTTGCTTGAAGCCTGGCAGCAGCAGTAGTACCTTGATTTAAAGCTTTTTGTACATACAGCATAAAAATACCAGCAGCAACCCCTAACATTTTTATTTTCTGAGTGTAACTGTGCATGTATTCCAAAGAGTTTTGGAGTTCAGAGCAAAAGTGAGCACTGAGTGGACATAATTGCTTTATAGCTTCCTGAATAGCCCCATCATGTTGGATTGGTTAATTAGCGTGTAATTCAGCTATTTATGCTTTCATTAGCATATTCTGCCATTTTCCTTTGTTTTGAGGGTCTACACTATGTGTAGAGTTGTTTCATGAACACCAAATAGTATATTATTGTGTGTGCTACATACCATGCTGCTAACACAATAGCAGCACTTACTGTAGCTGTTATAATGAATCTGACCCTATATTGTCATCAAACCTGATTAAAAGAGGCTTGGGAAAGTTACTATAGAAATGATGAATGATGGTGCTGTAGGCTATATATATATATATATATATATATATATATATATATATATATATATATATATATATATATGGATCCCCAATAAGTAATTGTATCTTGTTTGACATGCAATTAATTACTGTTAAAACATACTAAACATTGAACTATAAAGCAGTAACACACAATACATCATCCTGCACTCTTAAACATTCTTTATTGCAAGGAACAGGCCTACCTGCAGCTCCCTGATGTGGAGGCAAACCTGCATGCTGATGTGTATTTATAGCAACTCTCAGTATGCACAAAGCTTGAAAAAAGAAAAAAATGGACAATTCAGCTTCTTCTTCTCTGAATGAACATCCATACAGGAACTGGTGATTTTACTCCAGCAGTGCTTTGAAATGTATTTAGATTGTACAGAATAAATTGTAAGCTTCCTGTTGTATAGTATTTACCCACACTGCCCTTAATGATTACTGCCTTAAGAGGAATTTTTCATTCCCAAGCTACACAAATTCTCAGTCTATTAACTCAGTTGTCAGTTGAGACTCCTGATGCATATTATTTGACTTCTTCAAAACAATGAATCCACCACTGCTATAGTTTCTACAAATGCTGCCAAGGGTCAGTGTAAAACTCTGCTACAGGGATTGGAACCATGTTTGGTAATTTTGGATAGTAGTGGAGTCTGATTACATTCAAACAGTTTTGTTTCCATCAGTGTAGCTTTGATAGATAAAGCCCTGACTAGAATGTAGCTGACCTGAGTTCATTTAGCAACTTGGTCATTTGAGGCACTGGCAGTGGTGATGGAATGCATGTCTTGGGAGAGCAGGAGAAAGGAGCACATGCATTTGGATCTCCCTTGAAGAGGCTGAGGTAACCATTGTGAAGTGCTCCCTGAGGGTGGCCTGGCTGGCTTGTTAATGTTAGCCACTCACAGAAGTCAGGAGTGGTTCATGTTGGTTCATCCTCTGTATGCCTCATAAAGCAGCAATGTTACTCTGTGCAGGGACACATCAGTCTGCCCACTGGCCCTGAACATGAGTTAGAGAAAATCTTCAGGTAGTTAAGGGAGCCTGGCTGACCAAGAGAATGAGAAGAGGCATTGTTGGTGTCTGATGGCCAACTACAGGGTGCCAAGTCACTACTGTGTTTAAGTACATCTCTACACATTACGTAAAAGAGTAATTCATAAAAACATTTACTTGTGCAGATTGTGTGCATGGATCCAGGGATGCAGAAGGCAGGTGTATTTCATAAAGAATTTATACACAACTTTAGCTCTGATGTTATAGCAGAAAATCTTAAAACTGCATAGCTTTATAGATTTACGTTTATAGCTAGATAGTAGGCTAACTGCCCTGAAGGACCATTTTAAGCACAGGTAATAACCCAAGATCAGAATCAAACCCTGTACATTGTGTCTATGAGGCAAATACCTTAACCATTATGCCAGATCATAAGGCCATGCCACAACAACACCACATAAGCTTGGATCTTGATGCCCTCTTTGTCTGTTCCATGTCACCTCTGTACTACAGGGAGTACATATAATGTCAGTACACCACAGCACTCTGCTTAGAGCTGACACATGTACAAAGCAGAAATGACAAACCTGGGACCACTCAGGCTGTAATTACAATAGGACAATGTGGCATTAGCATATCCATACCATGTGCAGTCCTAAAATGGCTGATTTATGTCACTGATCTGGCTAAATCTACTTTATTAATCATATTATGGCTAGCGTAAGGAGGAATCCCAAGTTATTTATGAATTTCAGGCCATGTTCTCAGTCTGGCAAGCAATTCCTTTGCATATTTTCTGTTTAGCAAAGGTTTTGCATTTTTTAGCAGCATAGGGTGAAAAATGTCCAGGAAATAATTTGTTTATTACTGCATTGTTACTTTTATTCATTTTTGACTTGCATAGCTCATAGTTTGTCCTAATTTCCATACAAAAAACAAAAGAAATAAGTGTGGTATGTCTTCATATCATTAGATCTTACAGCTGGTCCTTGGTAAGTATAGCAGATTGTATTCATCCACTAAGAAATGTACAACTATGTTGTGCTCTATGAGTAACTAGGGCCGTAAGAGCTACTGGAGAATGCAGATATCTTCATCAGCACCTAAAATATTAGAAAGCAAATGCTATTGCACCAGATGACATGCCTTGTAGAACTTGGAGTAAGATATATACTGCATCATTTCCTGGAAGAGATATACTGATTTAGTGAAATAAATCACAGTATCTAGCAACGATCACAGATTCATTGATTTGATTAAATGTGGTAATATTATCTTGCAGGAAAGGAGATAAAGGAGATATTCACTGTTATGGTTAAATTCAACAAAATATCTAACAAGATAGATGCAGTAGCTGCAGTGGTGGTGCTGCGGTAGCGTTGTCACCTCACAGTAAGACGTTGTCCTGTTCAATTCTCAATTAAAGCATCTTCTGTGTGGAGACATGCGTGAATGGGCATACCTTCGTTGAAGGTTGTGCATCAGGCCTGGCAAGTTGGTACATAAAAATCTACTGCCAATCATTAGCGGACCGGAGTTCCACTGTGGCGACCCCTAACTGGGAAAAGCCGAAAGGTACAACATCTAACAAGATAGATGCAGTAGGAAGGAGAGATACACTGATTTGCTTGGTGTGTCAGTGTAAGAAAAGAGGCCTACACTTATAAATATGTTTCCTTTTCATGCTAACCACCATGCCTCTTCCTTGCACTACTGACTCTATTGTTGTATAGCCACATTACCCGTTGAGCTAAGCAAGTCAAGTTGACATGAGGGATCATCTTCCGGCAGTTTGGATTGTGTACCTTTTTACCCTACTGTAAATTCAGTGTGGGATGTGCATGCATACCACGCACATCACACGTGTGGAATGTGCATGCATACCACACACATCACACGTGTGGGATGTGCATGCATACCACACACATCACACATGTGGGATGTGCATGCATACCATGCACATCACACGTGTGGGATGTGCATGCATACCACACACATCACACACAGGCACACACCCAGGCATGTGCACACATATGCATACACACACACTTTTTACCCTACTGTGAATTCAGTGTGGGATGTGCATGCATACCACGCACATCACACACAGGCACATGCCCAGGCATGTGCACACATATGCATACACACACAGGCACACACTCACACAAGCAGGAATACCCCCACCTGCACTTTAAATGAGCCGTTGGTGCATTTTTCAGACTGTTATGACAGACAGTGCTGGCTGTTAGCCTGGCTTGTAAGGAGACAGACTAGCATGCCTGCATTTTAGATGGCACAGTGGTGCAACAAACAGAGTTGTTTCCTCACAGCAAGAGGTTTCCCTGTTGAATTCTTGACTGGAGTGTCTTCTGTGCAGAGTCTGGTGGATTGGACACTTTAAATTTGCAATAGGTGTGAGCGTGTACTAGAGTGTGTGGTGTGGAAGAACATCTGCCACCCAGCAGTGTGAACCTTAGCTCTAGAAGATTGTCACTGTTGAAATGATACCCCAACCTCATATGCAAAAATTGCAAAAAAGGCGATGGATGGATGGATGGATGGATGGATGGATGGATGGATGGATGGATGGAGTAATTCAGGTAAAATTCCCTTTCTTTTCCTTCTGGATACGTGCCACACACAATTGCCACCCAGAGCCATCCCTTCTAACTGATGGGTACTGACAATGAAACCTGGATCACCTAGACAATAACAAGGGTTTCATCCCTTAGCACTATCGAATCAGTACGCAAAACAACATTCTTACATATTATCATACAAAATACCTCTCAAGGTTCTGTGGGCACTCTGCCATAAGAGTATGTATCACAAAACAGTATAACTTTAGTTATAATGTGCAGTATGACATTTCAACGGTATGGGTATGTGTGTATGTTAGATATACATTCATTTATATTTTGCATTGAACAGAACAGTTTAGTTGGGTAGAAGTTTGTGGTTTTTGCAATTTCTTACTTTTATACACTGCCATGTGAGATATGACCTTATGGAAATCATAACATTAGTTCTAAATTTCTGTCTTCAGCAACTTGTCTTATGCAGTCTGCTAAACAATTTAAAAGCATTATGTGGGGTAGCAGTGCAAATCGTACTATTCTGTGGATGGCTAGCTGGTGGAAAACTGTTACTGTTGAAACTGTCACATTTAACGTTAGCTTACAGTGTAGCGCATTTTATGTAGTCACTTCCTGGGTTCATTTCTTCATTTCTATACAGACTTTTATAATGAAAAAATTCCTGGGAAGCACACGAACTTTATGTATAAGATAGCTTACAATATGCTTGACACATGCTGTGAAAACAGATGCCTTACGTCTTTGATGTAAATTCATGACAGCTGAGGCAGATATATTATATTTTAGCATAAACAAACCCTTCCTGATGTTGAACCAATAAAGAAAATGAGTACCCTGTTGAGAACAATATCTTTTACAAAACTACAAGTCTTAAAGATGTAGTGCTACAGCTGTGCACCAATACATTCATACAGGATCTTAGAGATCACTTACGTTTGTATAATTATACGTGTGCTTTTCTGCAACTCACAGAAAGCAATAAAAGGAAAAACAAAGTCTGCTGAAATTCAATTGTAGGAATTTTGTCATGTTAACAGAACTACATTTCAACAAAAACTTTTATCATTCATCTGAAATAACATAGACGTATTTATATGGTTAAGACTAACGCGTTCTTGTTCATTTTAGTTTTGTCTAAATCCAGTTAATATTATTGTAATCTTTGTCTAGTTTCCAGTAACAGCTTGTTCATTCATCTTACATGCTTTCATGATTCTTCTCATTAACATCACTGTGCCAATAATGACGTTCCTCTTTGTGTGTACTGTTGTATTGTTTTCAACGTGTTGGCTATAAGACTTAGCTATATGTGAAAAAAAATCAACCTGTCTGGTAAGTTAAGGAACAATGAAAAAAATGTCTGTGCCAAAAGCCAACAGCTTCATCCCTTTTACTTTCTGAATCTGCCTGAGCCTATAAGTTGTCCCACATTTGTGTATTGTATACTCAGTCTATGAAGAATATATAGCATACACATGAATCAAGCTACTTTAGGTGCACTACTTTTATAATTGAGAATATTGCTCAAAAGTGATTGTTCCCAGTGATTAACTGTTTTTGACAGCCTCAACAAAACAGTTTCAACCCCCCCCAAAAAAAGATTTCTGTTGTCAGAGTTTTGCAAAAGCACTAGTCCAGGACACCTCCACTAATGCAATAAGAAAGCATAGTGCAGATGATCAAAACAGGGAATCCTGTACCTCTGAAAAGATAACCACTACTCAAGAAGAACATAAGAAACAGCAACTGTATTACAAAATATTTACCCTTTGAAATTTCATTCAAGATTTTCATGAAATTATTAAATAAAGTAAAAAAAAATCCTTCAAAGATGAGCATGTTCGGGAAAGG
Source organism: Protopterus annectens (assembly GCF_019279795.1). Lineage (NCBI taxonomy): Eukaryota > Metazoa > Chordata > Ceratodontiformes > Protopteridae > Protopterus > Protopterus annectens. The sequence goes on along the minus strand of NC_056749.1, from coordinate 650,117,637 downwards.
ATGCTCAATACAAATCTGCACTGCATATTTGCAAGAAAATAACAAAGAGAAGTAATATATCTATTTAGTTCATCTGTGGTCCATTCCTTTTACATTCATAGCTCACTGCTAACCAGTTTTAGTGCTGAGCAAGTGGGGAACTTGAAACATGTTAAGACTGGTTCTTTGTTAAGGAAGTTTAGTTTCAGCATTAGTATTATTTTTCTAAGTGATACTTATTCTGGGCCTGATATCTTACTGCTATCTCCTTGTAACAATTTCCTTTCATGGGCATGTTGTAACAGTGCTGAATGTAGCTTAGACTACATTGTAAAATGGTATATTTCTCAGCTCTCATGGTGCTCTGACAACACGCACAAGATGATGACTCACTCTTCACATTGGACTGTATTGTGGTCTTCAGCATTGTTATAGGGCTAAATTCAAGATAGCAAATTGCTTATAGCGACTGCTAGTCTGTCTTAATAAAGACCTACAGTTTGCATGCTGTTTTCCTTCACTATCTCAGCATGTCTGTGCTCCCAACATGCACCCTTTCACTTTTTATCTCTCATCTGCATTAAATAAATTCATAGACAGTGCAATGTACCTCTCAAAATATTCTGAAAAGAGGTGACATGCAAGGAGGAGGAGTGAATCAGAGACAAAAGAAGTGTGACTAAAAATAGCACAGTATGCAGTCTGTGCATATGACTGCACAGTGATATGGAAATGAGGTTTCTGATACAAATACAGGACTGTGACAAAGCAACTGATGCTATCAAACATTGTCGTACAATTCAGAAAAAATATAAAGCACACACATTATGATGTAGTGTTCACTCTTCTGAACACCAGTGTACAGCATGCTAGAATGCCTGTGATAGCTGCAGTTGCAGCTGAGTAGCATGTGTTAGTGGCCTGCCTCAGAACCATTGCCCCAATGCAGGTGGTACTTTAAGCACCTAATCTTACCACCACCTGGCTGACCAGCAGATTGTGGATTACTTCCATGTGGATAGGGATTTCATTTCATACAGGAACTTGTTGAATTGTGTCCCCCACATGTGGATTCAAGGAGGCATGCAGTGACAGCCCATGCTAGTGGACACTAAGATGTGTGTAACTTCAACCATTTTACCTACAAAGGATCTTTGAGTGGCCTACAGGGTAACATACTAATAATTTTGCAAGTGTCAACCTCACTTATCCACACCACTTACTCTGAATTATGCAGTGATACGTGGAGGAGGATTTATGGTTCTTAAGGACTTCAGAGGAGACAGCAAACACTATGTAGATGTTTTACAACACTGCCCACTTCCCACAGGTTCTGAGAGCTACTGATTGCATGCACATTGCCATTAAGGCCTCAACTTGTCCCACAGCTCTCCACTTCCTTGCTCATGATTTCTGGATAAAGGCAAAAATAATGGGAAGGCAAAGGTTTAAAATAAGGGACAATTTAAATATCACTCTAGTTCTTTTCAAAAGTTAATAGATGAATAGGTTTTGCAGCACCATGCATTTTTTTAAACAATAAGTATAAAATGTTAATGTCTGGCATTATCGCATTCCTAAGAGTTGACCCAATAATTAGGGACTTGGGCACACAGACAGTAATCTAGACTTTGACCACCATGTCTCTATGTTAGTGAGGAAATCATTCTATATTGTGCATCTTATAAACAAAGGTATGGTATCTAGTCTCAAGGAGGTCATTATTCCACTGTATCCGGCATTCATCAGACCTATAATCAAGTAAAATGATCCATTTGGTATGTACCTATCCAGGAACATATAACAACTGGAATGACCAGAGTGGTTCCTCGCTAAAAGAATACAGATGTAGATAATATATCATATGCATACTGCCTCAAAGTCCTATCCCTGCATTCTGTCTCTACAGGCTGCTGGTGGTTAATCTATGCTTGGCATACAAGGCATCGTTGGGCCCCACTCTATTGCACTTCCTGCATATCTGAAAAACAGTTCTAGAATTACCCATTCTAAACACTTAAACCTTGCCTGTGATATAAACAGGACCTGCTAGAGAGACAGGTTTGTATCCTAGAAACTACCCCTTCTCTGGGACAGGCTTCCCATCCATGTGAAGCAGAGTTCCTCCCTAACCCATTTCAGATGTAACTTGGACAACTGGATGGGGAACCGGAAATTCACCACTGGTTTGTCACCTATGTTTCTAATGGTTCCATGTATATGTATGAATATGTAGTTAATTGTCTTATTCTGATTGGGCTGTGTAATGAAGATTTTAGTTTAAATGTATGTGAATAGTAGTTTGTTATGTAACACACTGAGGAAGGGCATTGACCTGAAAGCTTAGTGTATTCTAAATAAACAAGTTTGCTACTTACTATTACCTGCCTAGTGTTTCTGATCACTTGACTTAACCTTGTTCTTCTAGAAACTTCACACAGTCTAAAGCGGGGATGGTTCAGAAATGTGGGTGTATGCAAGTACTCCTTGATGTAGTGCCCCATTTCAGGAGCTAACAGATGACGATGGTCATAAGTAAGCATGACTCTCTATCTATCAACATGAATCATTGATGATGTAGAACTACAGGAGTAAGAGCATGCTGCCTGATGAGGTATCCCCATTGTGGAGCCTGAGGACCACTAGTGGTCATGTACATGGTCATATGTGGTAGCTTCTGTGCTCAGAGCCAGCAGAGATATTGTACCAGAAATGGTCAATGTGTCTGAGTATGCCCAGCATGTGACCAGCCACCTTATATCTGGACCTTTCCATGGCCACAGACAGCAGGGCCTGCAGATGCAGAACAGAGTACTGTTACCATTTCCTACATGGGTGGACCTGTGGATGAAATGTTAACCACCATTAATCTGAACAGCATTAGCTGATGCCTGTCCCTATACTCCAAGCCACTGTACAGGTGCTGGATGTCATCATGCAGGTATTACAAATCATCCTGCAGACCACACAAAGAACTCACACAGGAAAGTTTGAAACAAGGCAAAAGGAATTGAAACACCACCAAAAAAAGACGAAATATATACATTTTGGAGAAATATTTATGAAGATCCTGTGGAACATAACAAAGATGCTAAAAAGATTGAAGAAATAAAAAAAACAGTAAGAAGTTCAAATGTATGGGATATGAAATGGGATGAAGTAATGGCCAGAAGGATTGAAACAAAGTTAAGAAAAGCTTCTGAATGGAAAAACCCATGCCCAGTTGCAGAGCCTAACTTAGGTTCATAGGTTGGTACTAGACTATCAGCCCTAGGGCCTATACAAGCCTAGCCATAACAATTCCCTGGCTATTTCTTCCCACACTATTTACTTTCCTGGACCCCTGTCTAGCAGGGTGACTGACATGATCCCTGGGTGAATTTCCTTTCTCCTATCCAATCATCAAGGTTCATTTTGAAGAGGGCCAAAGAGGCACTCTGCTTGACATGTATGAGCAGTCTTTTCCAGAGTCTGGGGAGTCTCTGGGTCAGGAACCTATCCCTCCAGCATGTTTTGTTTATTGTGATGACAAGGTTTAGATCCCTGGAGTGTGTGGCTCTGAGGGATTGGGATTTCTTTGTGTAGCATGTCCAACAGCTCTGGGTTTGACATGGCCTTGTATGTTAAGCAGAGATCACCTCGGAGTAGACAATATGCGACAGAGTATAGCTGGGGTTTTTTAAGGTGGTCAGCATAGGGCATTTGCTTTAGGCCTGTGATTCTTTTAGTGAGGTATTTCTGTGGCCTTTCCAGTTGTTGCAGATGTCTTGAGAGGTACATACCAAATGGGACATTGTATTCTATAATGGGTCTAATGAGAGATGAGTACAGTTGGACAATGACCTCATTTTTCTTGATGAAAAGCCCTTAGTGATGAGGTGTGCCACATAGAAGGATTTCCTGACTGTTGTGGCGATGTGGTTATTGAATGTGAGACCACTGTCCACCTGTGTCCCTACATCTCTTATCACACTTTCGGTGTTTAGTGTACTGCCACCTATGTGGTAATTCACGGGTATATGTTTTTCCCAAAGGGGATAACTATACATTTCTTGACATTGAGCTTGAGCCCATGGCTCTGGCACCAAGCATCTGTTTCTGTATGGCCCTTTTTGTAGAGTATCCACATCATTTGGGGATTCAATAATAATGGCTCCCAGTTTGCAGTCATCTGCGAACTTTGTTAGCCAGAGTCCATTAGTGTTGGCCTGTACTTCAGAGAAGTAGATGCCAAACAAGAGATGTCCCAGGACTGAACCCCGAGGTACTTTACTTGTCACTTGTCTGGAGCTGGATTTGGAGTCAGCTAATTTTACTGTGTGGGTTCTGTCAGTAAGCCAGTTGGTAACCCATTGATTGACCTAGGTATTAATGTCCAGCTTAGTAAGTTTATCTATGATTCCAGAGTGGGGGATGGTGTCAAAGGCCTTGGCGAGGTCCAGATAGGCTGTGTGGGCTCCCTTACCCTCATCCACAGCTCTGGAGACTGATTTGAAGAAGTCAATCAGGTTCAGGAGACAAGATCGGCCCTTCATGAACCCAAACTGGGTGGGGTCCAGTGTTTTAAGGTTGCCAATGTCTTTGTTTATAAGTTCCATGATAATACATTCCATGGCCTTGCAGATCAGGCTCGTCAGACTGATGGGGTGGTAGTTCCTGGGATCCAAGATGGATCCCCCCTTGTGGAATGGGAAAACTGTAGCTGTGTGCCATTCAGTGGGCGCAAAGCCTGAGGTGAGGGTATGATTAAACATGATACTTAGGTGAGGTACCAGTTCATTTTGTAGTTCACTAGTGAACTTCTGGCTAAAAGTATTAATATTTTTACATGGACATGTTGCCATGAGTAAGAACTATTTATATGCACACCCTGAAGAGACACCAACCTGGTTAACATCAGGAAAAACAATACTCCTACTTGAGACCAACCTGCTAGCTATCCTAAAAACTATAGACGACAGTAACTTGCCTTTTTACAATGTATAAACTATGCACTGGAATAATACTGACAAGAGTTTATAGTCATTTAGAAGAAAACTCCATCATGGCAACAGAACCAAAGGGTAACAAAAGAAAGTCATATGGAACAAAGGATCATTTGTTGCTAAATAAAGTAATAATGGAGAACTGTAAAAAGAGGAAAAATGTAAGTATGGCATGGATAGACTACAAAAAAAAGCATTTCACAGTATTCCATGTTTATGGATAAAAGAGCTCTTAAAATGTATAAGATAAACCTTACACTCATTGATTATATTACAGCAACCATGGAATAGTGGCAAACCACTTTGCAGTTAAGCCATGATAAAGGACAAATGATTATTTCAGGGATAAAAATTCAAAGGGGGATACTCCAGGGTGACTCTTTGTCACTGCTGCTCTTTTGTCTTGGCCTTAACCCATTAAGCTGTCTACTTAACAGATTAGGTCATGACTACAATTTGGCTCCCAGTAAAAAAAAGTGTAAAGACTTCTCATCTTCTTTTTGTGGATAATTTAAAACTGTATAGTTCATCAGAAGAGGAAATGAAAGCACAACTGCAAGTGGTCAAAACTTTTTCAGATGACATAAGAATGTAATTTGGTCTTCATACATTTGCAAAAGCATCTTTTAAGGCAGGAAAACTGCATTGTCAAGTAAACATCAGTTTGGGACTAGAATGTGATATAAAAATACTTGAGCAAGAGTGAGTGCATACATATTTGGGAAGTTGTGAAGGATCTGCAATAAAACATGAAAAAATGTGGATAAAACTTGGCAAGGAATATTTTAGAAGACTATAATTTATACTGAAAACAGTGCTGATATCTGAGAACAAAGTCCAAGCTGTAAACCAATTTGTTCTTCCTGTCCTAACTTACAGTTTTGGAGTGACTGACCGGCCCAAAAATGTGTTGGATCAGTTGAACATGAAAACAAGAAGAATGCTTCATGTTCATCAAATGATTTATAAAAATCTAGCGTTGTTACCTCACAGCAAGAGGTTCTCCCATTCGATTCTCGGCCTGGCTTGGAAGTGCCTTCTGTTTGGAGTCTGCATGTCCTCCCCACGGTTGGGTAGCATTCGAAAGACATGCGTGCGTAAATGAGCGTGCCTTCATTAAAGGTTGGGCATTGAGCTGGCATCTCGGCGTTTCATAAAAATCTACTGCCAATCATTAGCAGACCAGAGTTCCGCTGTGGCGACCCCTTACCAGGAAAAAGCTGAAATACAAACAACAACAAGTGTATAAAAGACTACTATTGACTTCTGCGGTGGTGCAGCAGTAGCATTGTTGCTGCACAGCAAGAGGTTCTCACATTCGATTCTCGACTGGAGTGCAGGGAGTACCTTCTGTGTGGAGTCTGCATGTCCTCCCCGTGGTTGGGTGGGCGTTTGAAAGACATGCATAAATGGGTGTGCCTTCGCTGAAGGTTGAATATTGAGCTGGCACCTCAGCGTTCGTGAAAATCTACTGCCAATCATTAGCAGACCACAGTTCCGCTGTGGCGACCCCTAACCGGGAAAAGCCAAAAGACAACAACAACAGTGTATAAAAGACTACAAATTCCCCATTCTGAAGGAGGTATGGGCCTCCTCGAAATTTATTACATGTATAGAGCTGCAATTGTAGGACTGTATACATATCTGCTGACCTCACAAGACCCAAATGTAGTGAATGTTTTAAAACATGAGGAGAATAAGTCTAAGATGGCTTCCCTGCTTAGTTTAGCAGAAGCATATTGATGTCAAGTGGGAATGGAAATCAAACCAGAAGTAGATAAAAATCAGGAAGCAACTGAATGTGCCAAAAAAACAAAAGAAAGAATGTAAGGTGAAGGATCTGATGAAAAAGCAAAAAAATGTGGAAAATGCATAAATATAGTTGCAAGTATAAAAACTCTTGGAGCAACCTCATGTTGATCAAGACTGAATGCAGGAATGGTTAAGCAGAGGTGAATTTAAACCAAAAGATGAAAGCTTAATATTGATGACCCAAGATAGTTGGCTATATGCACATTGGTTTACAAAGCCCAGTGAACATGTGGAAGAAACAGGCAAATGTAGCTTTTGTAAAACAGAATTGGAAACAGTCACACATCTTGTTGTTGGTTGCTATATATTAATGGCAGAAGGACTGTATACTGAAAGGCATAATAACGTGGCAAGATTGTTGCATTGGGAATAACATAACATATTACATGCGTGAATGGGCGTACCTTCGTTGAAGGTTGTGCGTCAGGGCTGGCAACTCGGCACATATAAATCAACTGCCAATTATTAGCGGACCGGAGTTCCGCTGTGGCGACCCCTAACCGGGAAAAGCCGAAAGACACATCATTACAACAAACATTATAATACTGAAGTAGCTGAGGATAAGTCACAAAGCATTATAGACAATTCTGAAGTTTATATGACATGGGATTACCCATTAGCAACAGTTCAAAAAATAAATGCAAGAAAACCAGATATAGTAGTCCATGAAAGGAAGACAAAAGTAGCATTGATCATCGTCCAGTGACTACAGTGTCTTACGTACAGAGAAACGCAAAGTCATAAAATACCAGGATTTTCAGGCAGAAATAAGGGCAGTGTGAAAAAAGGATACCCTGACAGTTCCAATAGTAGTTGTAGTAACGGGTCTTATAAAATAGAATTTATAGTCATACTTAGATATATTATCGATACATGTAACAGCATATGAATTGCAGAAGGAGTCAATACTGGACACATTGTGGGTGCTGTGAAGAGCATCTCTGGTGAACATCAAAGACTGAAACAATACTAATTTCACGAACTTTAATCATACTTTGACTTAGAAATGGGGTCCATTCCTGTCATGATATTAGAAACCAAAAAGACTTGGAGAAATTATAAAGTCAGAACTCATATCAAAGATTGAAACAATACTAATTTCATGATCTTTAATGATACTTTGCCTTAGGAATGGGGTTCATTCCTGTCATGGTATTAGAAACCCAAAAGATCTGGAAATATTAAACCATGCACTCACCATGTACACAACTGTGTAGGTGGCAGCTATCTGTGTCTGCATAACATACCTGCATGCCTGCCGTTTAATTCAAAGTATTTCACCCAGATGAGAGACAAATCTGGAGTCAAGGTGCTACTACTGCAGGTTGCTATGCCTCTCTCTTGTGGTGTGTACATATTCAATGGGGCTCACAGATAGGATGTCTACTAAACACTGGTGAGACTGGAATTTGGGCCTATCCATTTACAGGCTCTTCATATATAGGGGATGTGTGTGAGCTCTCCTATGTTAGTGATGTTGACTGTGCCACTGTGTCACTACTGTGTCATCAGACTGTGCCATGTACTCATTGCCATCATCATGAGGTCATCAGCCACATGTTTCCAGCACACATCAGATATCTGCTGTTTGGTGGGGTTTGAATCTCTACCAGCAGAACCATGAAAGCATAAAAACAACATATCTGTGTCAGCACTGAAGTAAATACCTACCTTCCCATGGCAGGCATACTGACAAATGACGCAATCTGTGAATGCCATATGAACACCTACATAAATTGTAGTGCAAATGTTGCAGCTGATGACCAGGGATGCCTACAGGATAGTGATGCAGAAGTCTTGTGATGAATAACCTCACAGGTAGTGCACTATATAATATGGCAATGTAAAAGCTAACGTTAACCCTCTGCATCTCCAATAGACACTTCTGCAGTTGTCACTATATCAACTGTCACATCTAGGCCATCACAGGGTAGGAGGGTCCTCTCCCCTTCCCCAAACAGTGACAACAGAACTCCTCTGCATCTGAGAGCGGCTTCCATGTTGGTGGTCCATCTCCTGTGGTAGACATGTCCTTAACAATATCCCATACTTTGCTCTTGGCATGCAATATCAGGTGGATAAGTCCTTAACCATTCTTCATTACTTGTTTTGGCTTTCACTATGACATTGATTATCCTTCACTGAACCTGATGTTGACTGCTGTTATGACCACCTTCAGTAATAATGTGCTGCACCACTCCCTGCCACAGCTGCACCAAAAAAGCCTTGTCCATGTTACTTTTGGCAGGATGCTATATGTGCAGAGGACCTGCAGTAACAATTTGCTGCCCTAAGTGTTGAATTTTTCCAGTTATTGTTTAAATTTTGGGCACCCATGACATGATACATCCATAAATGGATTGTACACCAGTCAGTGCATATGCATGACTGTGTGTGGATATCTCCCATAACTATATGTTACACCTGATATGGTGACCACTAACCTGTTTCCTGTTGTTCAGTTCTTCCCTTTCCTTTATAAATTGCAGTTATAGTCATGCTATTATGACACCCCTTTCTGTATCAAAGTACTGAATTATTAAATTACTGTCTACATCCAATTTGTCCACCATACAATATGTGTTGCAATGTCTCACTCTATGTACAAGGGCCATCATGTCCTGCGTGGTATGTCTTGCCATATGTGTACATTGTTCTTGGTATGACACCCACTTACAGTTGGATATGAGAACATTAAGTTATTGTGCTTCACGTTGTCACACACACACACACACACACACACACACACACACACACACACACACACACACACACACCTATATATATATATATATCGCTTCCTCCATGTCCCTTTTGCTGCTTTCCACCATGGGGCATTAGAACAGCACAGAGATACATTACCAGGTGTCTTGTCTAACTTCAACATGCAGTTTAGTAAAGCAATAAACTCCTGATTCCACAACTGTTCATATTAGTGCACTATCTTGTAAAAAGACACCTTGCTTTATATCAGACTAATATGAGCCTCTTATTGTTAGATATATACTGAAGAGAATATTATTTTGATGTAAGATGTGACATGCATCTGTACTTTTGAAATGGATTTTGTGTGCTTTTTTACAAGTCAAGATGACAACAGGATGATTTTGCAATACACTCAAGACAGTTTGTTCTGTTTGAATTCTAATACAGTAAGGAACATAATGCAGTTTTTTCAGCAGACGTAATGTTTGTGGTATCTTTTAGTACGTGCAGAATGAAGGCACAAAAGAAAATACTTTGTCTACTTGCAAACGTGACATGACAGAGTCAGAAACAGCTGAAAATTCATGTCTGCCAAGTATATATTACTTGTCACTGCTATTTTTAGCATAGATGTGATGAAGCTCTGACAAGGGCAAAAGCACCAAACCTTCTTTTAACTTAATAAACTGGTTTATACAAGCAATTCCAGCTTGAGACCTTTTTTCTTATTTTAATAAGAAAGGAAAGTGATTTTTTGAAATGGATCTCTTATAAGAAGTTATGACAATGGCCCATTTTAGTCATTTGTATTTCATTATGAACAACAGTCATTTCTGCACAACCAGTTTTCCCTTTTTGTGGATTATAGAAAAGCAAATGACAAGAACTTTTGGGACACGTCTTGATGTAGGCACAGGCATTTCTGTTTTTATAACATAAATATTTGCAAATCCATCATATGATAAGTTTGGCTTTTGCATGTAGTATACTCTACTGCATTCTTGCTTTTAGTTGAAATTGTGCCATCTTGTCTCTTAACAGCAATGCAATTACAAAAAGTTTCAGCTTGGAAAAAGTTCTTAGCAATAATACATTTTGAATGTACCATTTAAATTTGAGTGTGTCTCGTAGTCTATTTCTCTCTGATATTGTGGTCAGACACTCAGCATGGCTGTTACATTAATAGGGAAATGTATTGCAGCTGTTTCTGATTCTCTACCTGCCTTACAAAACTGTGCTATCAAAGTTAAGTGGCTGTAACATGATTGTTTATGTCTGTCCCTGTACTGTGGACAAAGGCACACAATATGCTTATGCACTGCATCTGTGAAGCTCAAATCACTGTGGTCTGAACTACAGAGTCTTTCTGTTGCACCTTATCATTTTTTTGTGGAATGCACCATGTGATATCTGAATGTGTGCCCATGCCCATGTGGTTTCCATTTTGCTTCTTAAATGGACCTGATTCAGGCATTGGGAGCATCAGGGCTTCTGCATGATGTCCAAGGGAGATAAAGATTTTGTAGGGATTTCAGGAGCCCATGATGGGACAATATGATCACCATATGTGGAAGAATGATGCTTTGAGTGAACCTGCCAAAATGGTGAGTGATACCACTGTTGAGCAGTGCACACATCATTATAACAACCTGCAGTGGCATCACCCTGACTTGCTTAGTCAGGTGGAATTGAAGGTTAGGGACAGACATCCAGACTTGTGCTGTATGCATGTTTTGCTTTTCATGGATCCATCGCAGTACTAAGTTATCCCTATTTCATCTGCCAGCAGCTGAGAATCTGTGAAATGACATGAGTTGTCACAGGCGGCAAGAGCAGTATTTCCAGCAGATGATTGATAAGATGCTCCATAAAAGTGGGTGCTTTAATCTTGTGACACAGTCAGGTATTGGGATATTAAATATTATTAGTGATTTAGTAAAAGTGAATTTATCTGTAAATAAAGCCTGTAAAAAAGATTAATATTATCACAAAAATGGCTTAATTAAAACACAAAACATATGCTGCCAATCTGCTTTAACCTGTAACTTACATCTCCAGCAAACCACATTATTTTGCACATTAATTTGACTCTATGTGGTATAAGGAAAGATCTATGTATGAATTTCCAAGGAAAATAATCTCCATTTAAGTGAGGAGGTTGTTTGTTTTTATGATAATAAGATTATTTTTTTTATCTTCTTCATTTGGAAAATTATTATTGATGCATTTAAATTAATTTCAGTAGTTGTGTCTTTCGGCTTTTCCCAGTTAGGGGTCGCCACAGCAGAACTCTGGTCCGCTAATGATTTGCAGTAGATTTTTACATGCCGAGTTGCCGACCCTGACGCACAACCTTAAACGAAAGTACGCCCATTCACGCATGTCTCCACACAGAAGACGCTCTAGCTGAGACTCGAACAGGACGTCTGACTGTGAGGCGACAACACTACCGCAGCACCACCACCGCAGTAAATTAATTTCAGTAGCATTATTAATTTCAGTAGCATTCTTTATAATATATATGTTTTAACCACTTTATATAATTTAGTCAAAAGGCCACTCCTAAGTATGTTCTGCTCCATCAAAATAGTTAAAAGATCAATTAATTTAGGAACATAATTTCTTGCCACTGGTTGCATTAATTTCATTTTATATTAAACAAATTGTCTACAATTTTGCACATCCAACCACATATCTTTGTCCAAATCACACTTATTTAATATATAATCAACAGAATGCAGTTTTTTTTTATCCATTAACTGAAACCAGTAAATCAGCTTATTCTCTTTAAATGTAATTACTGTTGGTAAGTTTAAGATGGAAATATTATTCTGGGTATAAGCTATTGGAAAGATGAGAAAATAATTAGATTTTAATCAAAAAATTTCTTGAAATTCTTTCCATTTGGCAGTGTAGTAATTATTTAACCAAATATATATTGTATTAATGATTGGAAATATAATTCTAAATTTGGTAGACCAATACCACCAACAGACCAATCCTTAATATGGTGATCTAAAGCTATTCTAGATTTGCTGGGAAACCAAAGAAATTTCAGACTTAAATATTTAAACTCTTTTATACAACTTCTTGGTGGAGGTAGAGATAATGATTGCATGACATATAGAATTTTTGGTAAAATAATAATTTTGATTATGGAAAGCCTCTCTTCCATAGTAAAAAAAATGTTCCATTTTTTACAATATTCTTTATAGAGGTTAAACTATTATTATAATTAGTAAAAACATCTAAGTACCTGCACTGAAACATGACACTTTGTTGGACTTCAGAATGACTCAGCAGGAACAAAAGTAGAAATAAAATCCAGACATTTATTCACTAATGAATAATCCAAGTATAAGTAACAGATAGGTAAGCACTTTCACTAGTTATACTATCTTCATCAGATGCCGTGTTTTGTTGCAGGTACCTACACATTTTTACTGGATTTTTTGTTGTTCAACACTGTTAATTCTTCGGGGGCGGGTCTGTTATTTTGCTATTATTATAATTAAAGTTACTATATTATTAATATGATCAGTTATGCTATCCCTAAGTACTTTATTTTTTTCTCTTGAACTATATGTTTGATAAATTTGAGCTTTAAGTTCAGACATTGAAACAGGACTATCAACTGTTTTCATCTGATCTTCAGTTAATTTTCTTACTATGTTTTCTAATAAATGTTTAGCTTCCTCTTGAGAGTGCATTAATGGATTATATTTGTTAACTATATTAAAGTGATTTCTAAACTCTTTTGAGATGTCCTGTATTTCAGTAATCTTTTTTCTACTCTTAGGAGGATATAACTCCTTAATATGATTCAATTTATTAAGTATTTTTGTTCTAGTAGCTAATGTATGCATAGATTTTGGATTAACAGAAAAGTTAATTATTTAAGCATTTCCAAATTAATCACTTTTATGATTTAAAATTTCTAAATATTTACCATTTAAATTATTACTTTCTTTTGTCATGTTAGTATTTGCTTTATGCCTATCTAGTTCTAATTTGTCATTTTTTTTCTTGTAACTCAATCAATTTCTTATCTCATTGTTTTTTCTTTAAAACATACCAGTTGGTAATTTTACCATATGGATATGATTTTAGTCCATCTCATAAATAAATATCTGAAATATCTTCTGTGTAATAAATTTCAGTAAAGGTCTGAATTTCTTTTATAGAGAAGTCTTTAAAATCTTTCAAGTTGTTTATACAAGCAGGTATCCTTTTAATAGGGTTATTATTGTTAAATGTTAACAGCAACTCAAAAGTCATAGCATTATGGTCAGAAAGTGGACAAGATACTACTTTGACCTTACCTGATCCTTTTAACTCATTTGAAACATATACCCTATCAGTTCTAATTTGTGTCCCATGTCTATGTGAAAAATGCATAAAAAAAGTGATCATGAGTCTGAGAATTCATTTATATGTTTAATGTGAAAGAAATCTATAAATTGCATTAATTCCTTAGCTGAGGCAGATATTCTTCTCTTTCTATTAGTAGTAGTAGTAGTCTAACAGTTCTAATTCCTATTCCAGAGATCCAATATAAATGAATAAAGGTAAATAGCTTTCTTTTAATTTCTAACATTATTAAACAAAACATCCCTTTGTCATCTTTGTATGTGCCAATAATTTTAGGCATAGCCAAAGAGTTTCTCCACAAGATAATCACCTCTCTTTTTTCTAATTGTAGTGAGAACTAGATAACACAGATTAATATTTAGTATTAAGTCTGTCTATATCTCCTTCTAACAAATGTATCTCCTGGAAAAAAAATAATCTGAGAATTAAATAATTTTGTAAAATTATTTAAACTTCCTCTCTTACAGCCATTATTTAAACCACTAATATTGATGGAAATGCATTTAAGTTATGATATATAATAACTTGGCAAATATGCAAGAGATGCTTTCACAATTTCAAAATAATGATAATAACATTGAACCACTCCCCAAATCAAGAACTGCTTATTAATAAACATATAATCAGTCAGATTTATGTTATTAACCATAAATATATTAGTAACAATAGTAGACACCAAAAAATTGTATTTCCCAAAAGATTGAACAAACACTTTTAAAAGCTTTCAAACCCCTCATGGAGTCTAACACTCCTAGTTCGAATAGTAAAACTATCCAAACATACCCACATATACACAAGAGTAAGTCTAATTCAACTCTCCTACTTTTAGAACAAAATTACCATTAAACAAAAAGAAAAACAAGACAACAATTAAAGGACCTCCCATATATAAGAAACTCTAAGAACTTTTCATCCATTTGTAAATTAGTGTATATATCAAAATCAAGCTGTTTCAAATATTAATATATATATATATATATATATATATATATATATATATATATATATATATATATTGTCATTGCATTTAAAGAAAAAAGTTAGATTCAGACACTACAAAATAAGTTATAGTAGTTGTATAATATATATATATATATATATATATATATATATATATATATATATATATATATATAAATGGGTTCACTACAAAATTTCAAAATCTCAAAATCTCGAGTTTAAGAATACTGAATTCAGAATCTCGAGATTTTGGAATCTCGAAATTGTGAACCCCCCCCAAAAAAAACACCACCCCACACAGTAAAACAAGTGTATAAAATGGGGGCAAGTCCCCCTGCACCCCCCCACCCCCCCTAAACATAAATATACCAACTCCGAGATCACACTACAGTGATGACAAGGGAAATCTCTCGGTCCACACTGTATGTCGATCTCTGTTCAGAATTTTGAAGTTTTGAAACTTCGAACATATAATCTTCGATCATATGAAATTCAAAGTTTTGAGCTTCGAAATTCTGAATGGAGCCCATATACATACATATATATATATATATATATATATATATATATATATATATATATATATATATGTAGAAGCATTTTATATATAAAAAAGACTTGACAGTCTAATTTATTATTATAACAGAATATCTCTTCTTTTATATTTTAAAAAGAACTCTCAGAGAAAAAAAATTTATTTGATACAGTTTTCCACACAAAACTAATAGCATCACTCTCAGAATTAAAACTAACTACCCCAACTGTATTATGGTTTCAAGACTATCTCTCCCAATGCCAAGAATCTGTTCAGTGGAAAAACTCCCTTTTCCCCCTTCTTCCTGTAAAACTAGTACCCCAAGGATCAATCCTAGGACCCCTACTTTTCACTATATTTACAAATAATCTTCACAAAGCTGCCCCTTTAGCAAACCTGGGTTCAATACACTGATGACTCCACCTTAATCTGCTCTGCCCCCACCCTCCAAAAACTTCAAATCAAGACCCAAGAAGCCTTTACATCCATTGGCTTACAAACTCCCAGCTAATACTAAATCCTAAAAAGACCCAACTTATGCTCTTTCATCCTTCCAAAGCAGCAGCACCTACTCCCCCATTCTCTATTTCTGCATCAGATAATACCCCTATCTTCCCATCACAAACCAAATTACTTGGGGTCATTATTGACAATAATATGAAATCTGACAAACACATATCTCATACAATAACCAAAATCAATAAAAAACTGGATACTCTTTACAGGTGTAAAAACTTCCTAACCACAACAGTAAAGTTACCCTAGCTCATACACATCTTCCTCTCTACCTTACTGTATGCTTCTCCTGTCCTAATTAATCTAAACAAGAATGACTTAAACAAGCTATCAGTATGCTACAACAAAATAGCAAAATGTGCCACAAACCTCTGCTACCGCACCCACCACTGCCAGGCCCTTAAACAGCTTTCTTGGCAGGAAGTCCCTAATACCTTAGTTCTAAACCAACTTCTTCTAGATCATCAAATTTTGTACCAACCTGACAAAACTCCAGCTTTACAAGACCTGATCACCATCTACTCCAATAACCGAGAACTTAGATCCACTAACAAGGCACTATTCGTAATCTCCAAAAGCCATAACAGCTCTGGTGACTCCCTCTATTCTAGCAACATTGCCAAGACTTGGAACTCCTTACCACTACAAGTCACATTACAACCTAACAAAACCTTCTTCAAAAAACAGCTTATTTCTCACCTAAACAACTCCTGGACATGCAACTGCCTAGCACCTGGCTGATATATTCTAACTCCTTTCCCCTACCACTATCCAACCTCCTCTTTAAAACTCCCACAGATGCACTATATATTATCACATGTTACTTGTAACTGCCTAGCACCTGGCTGACATATTCTAACCCCTTTCCCTTACCCACTACCCAACCTCCTCATTAAAACTCCCACAGATGCACTATATTATCACACGTTACTTGTAACTTTCTAACACCTGGCTGACATATTCTAACTCCTTTCCCCTACCCACTATCCAACCTCTTTAAAACTCCCACAGGTGCACTATATTTATTATCACATGTTACTTGTAACTGCCTAGCACCTGGCTGATATATTCTAACTCCTTTCCCCTACCCACTATCCACCCTCATTAAAACTCCCACAGATGCACTATATATTATCACACGTTACTTGTAACTGCCTAGCACCTGGCTGACATATTCTAACTCCTTTCCCCTACCCACTATCCAACCTCCTCTTTAAAACTCCCACAGACGCACTTTATATTATCACATTTACATGTAACTGCCTAGCACCTAGCTGACATATTCTAACTCCTTTCCCCTACTCACTATCCAAACTCATTAAAACTCCCACAGATGCACTATATATTATCACATGTTACTTGTAACTGCCTAGCACCTGGCTGACATATTCTAAATCCTTTCCCCTACCCACTATCCGGCCTCCTCTTTAAAACTCCTACAGATGCACTTTGTATTACCACACGTTACTTATAACTGCCTAGCACCTGGTTGACATATTCTAACTCCTTTCCCCTACCCACTATCCAACCTCCTCTTTAAAACCCCCACAGATGCACTATATATTATCACACACGTTACTTGTAACTTTCTAACACCTGGCTGACATATTCTAACTCCTTTCCCCTACCCACTATCCAACCTCCTCTTTAAAACTCCCACAGATGCACTATATATTATCACACGTTACTAGTAACTGCTTAGCACCTGGCTGACATATTCTAACTCCCTTCCCCTACCCACTATCCAACCTCCTATTTAAAACTCCCACAGATGCACTATATATTATCATACCTTACTAGTAAATGCCTAGCAACTGGCTGACATATTCTATCTCCTTTCCCCTACCCACTATCCAACTTCTTTAAAACTCCCACAGATGCACTATATATTATCACACATTACTTGTAACTGCCTAGCACCTGGCTGATATATTCTAACACCTTTCCCCTACTCACTATCCAACCTCATCTTTAAAACTCCCACAGATGCACTATATATTACCACACGTTACTTGCAACTGCCTAGCACCTGGCTGATATATTCTAACTCCTTTCCCCTACCCACTATCCAACCTCTTTAAAACTCCCAGAGGTGCACTATATATTATCACACATTACTAGTAACTCCCTAGCACCTGGCTGACATATTCTAACTCCTTTCCCTTACCCACTATCCAACCTCCTCTTTAAAACTCCCACAGATGCACTATATATTATCACATGTTACTTGTACTGCCTAGCACCTGGCTGACAAATTCTAACTACTTTCCCGTACCCACTATCCAACCTCCTCTTTAAAACTCCCACAGGTGCACTATATATTATCACACGTTACTAGTAACTGCCTAGCACCTGGCTGACATATTCTAACTCCTTTCCCCTACCCACTATCCAAAGTCCTCTTTAAGACTCCCACAGATGAACAATATATATTACCACACGTTACTTGTAACTGCCTAGCACCTGAGTGACATATTCTAACTCCTTTCCCCTACCCACTATCCAACCTCCTCTTTAAAACTCCCACAGATGAACTATATATATTACCACACGTTACTTGTAACTGCCTAGCACCTGAGTGACATATTCTAACTCCTTTCCCCTACCCACTATCCAACCTCTTTAAAACTCCCACAGGTACACTATATTTATTATCACATGTTACTTGTAACTGCCTAGCACCTGGCTGACATATTCTAACTCCCTTCCCCTACCCACTATCCAACCTCTTTAACTCATTACATCCGAGTGACGCCTCCAGGTGCATCTGCAGTTAACTCCTACTGCTCCTCTAGGCGTCAAATATTACTTATGCATATTTGCATTAATAATTCCAAAACCATGCTACATACAAGGTTTAAAAATATTTTATCTTGAAGCATACATGATGGCAAACACAATTGTATTGATATTTGACCTCTGTCAATGAGTATTTGTTAGAATTGTAAGGTGATAACTTAATTTTTAAAGGCTCAGGCCACATCCACTAGGAGTTAAAGGTACATACTCAAAATAGTTGCACTGGAGTGAATGAAACTCCCACAGATGCACTATATATTATCACACGTTACTTGTAACTGCCTAGCACCTGGCTGACATATTCTAACTCCTTTAGGTTTTATCATTAAGAAGGATGGACAACAAGGTAAACCAGTACCTGTGGCAGTAGATAAAACCTTTGAGGACTTGTTACATGACCTTACCTTTAAAATGAATAAAATGCAGCGTTTACAATGGCAAACATTTCATTTGGAAGCATGCCTTGATTATGGCATAGTGCCTAGGGGCATGAGGATTCTTTGTATGCCAGCTCAGGGAGATCGATATCCCGACTTACTAGCGAGGTGACAAACGTTGAACATTAACACCAGTTTCCAATATATGAACCTCTTAAATGAGTTTTTTGCTCCTGAATTGGGAGGGCTGAAATCAGAAGTTCAGCAGTTACAAAGTAAGTTAGACTCTGAGTTTACAGACTCAAAATATGTGCAGCGACTGGTAACGTTGCATGAATCATTTCATAACAACGCTGAGAAGCTGCGCAATGTAAAATTAAATAAAATTAAGAGAGACTTTGAAGATTTTTCTAAAGGGAATATCTTCGTTTGGCCAAGATATAATCAGGCACAAATGGAAAACACTAAATGGATGCAAAGGAAGTCAGTAACACGTCCTGTCGAGGGGCTTGACTATGATCTACGTGGAAAGAGCGAGACCAACTCTGCAGGAGTCACTACAGAATCGCCGCCGCTCGTATCAGATGTACAGAGTGTCAGCAGTGAGCAGGGGGATTGTGGCCATGACCAAGTTACACATGGATTGATTGTTGCTTTGGCAGGGAGCACAATGGCTGCCCAAGATGTGTCTGCAAGTTCTGCTGTGAAAGAGAGAACCAGTTCCGAAGAGGTGACCTCATTACCCATGGCTTCCATACTTACCAATTCCATGATAAATGAAGGCACTTCATATGCATCGGGTGCACGACCAAAGGTAGCCCAGGTACATGAGGGTTTTTTGGACAGGCTACCAGCTGCAGTAAGGAAGAAAGGTGTATGGAAGAGACCTTCAAGCGATGACAGGGACATGGACAAGAGGCGAAAGACTCTTTATTGACTACTCATGCCAGCACTGGTATTGTTTATAATTTATCTTCTTATACGTTAAACAAAGATGAATTGACGGTATTGAACAAAGGTTTCACCTTTGTACCCAGTAGGGTTTGTTCATATAATGAAATCATTATGGACTTGATGTTATTTTGTCATAATGTCATGTTGAAGGTGATGTTTGGCAATACAGAAAATAATTTTGCTTTTCTCAAAAAAACGAGCAGTTTTGTGCCACCTTTTACACCTGCATTGAACCTTTTTATGAATGGTTGTGAGCGAGATTTAATTAAATATTTTTCAAATGGCAATTTCACTAGATATTATAATTTAACCGCAACACAGAAAATGGCGTTACAACGTCTGATGAATAATAAAGATTTAACTATCAAAGGGGCAGACAAAGGAGGTGCGGTGGTCGTTTTAAACACTGCATGGTATAATGAGAAATTAAAAAACATGTTAACAGATGGTACATATATAGAAATTAATCCGCTAGGAGTTAGACTTGTTATAGATAAGGTGCGCCAGCGATTAGGGCATTTATTGAATGATATGAGGATTACACCTGACACACATGAATTTTTACGGGTGGACAAACCAGTCACACCTGTTTTCAAAGCTCTGCCCAAAATACATAAATCTTTAAGTGACCCACCCCTGCGACCTGTAGTGTCAGGCAGGGGTTGGGTCACTGAAAATATATCGATATGGCTGGAAGCCACTCTTAAACCATACATGGAACAGATAGATAATATTCTTGTGGACACAGGACATTTTCTGAGGATTTTGGGGGATGTTATTAGACCCAATGGAGCTAACGGACTGTTAATGATCACATTGGATGTTAACAGTTTATTTACTGTTATCCCCAATGAATATGGTGTAACAGCAGTGGGTGAGCTTCTTGCAAGGCAAGATGTGGATATATATAAGATTGAGTTAGTGAAGGATATGCTGACACTTGTTTTGGAAAATAATGTGTTTATAGGAGCAGGTTCGATATATAGGCAAGCACAGGGGGTAGCTATGGGCACCCCCTGTGCAAACACCTACGCCAATTTAGTTCTCTCCAATTGGGAATCATCCACAATTTTGAACAACGAAGTATGGAAGGGTTACATAACTATGTATACCCGTTTTGTGGATGATATTTTTATTTTATGGAATGGAGACTGTAACTCATTTGACTGCTTCCTTTCTTACATACACTCCACCACCACATTTTTGAAATTCACTGCTACAATATCCTATATTTGTATAGAGTTCTTGGATGTTTGTGTAGAACAGACACAGGAAGGATTTGTTTCTAGTTTATACAGGAAAGAGTGCTGGCAGAATACTCTGCTGTCATTTGACAGCATGCATCCCCGACACATCTTTCCAAACATTGTGAAAGGGCAGGTTAGTCGAATATCCAGGGTGAGTGCAGTGGACACACAATCTGATAAAGAGCTGGATAGACTTGATAAATGTTTTAAAGATAGAGGTTACAATGAAAGATTGGTACACCGTGTTATTGATGATAGTGTTAAACTTAGACGGACTAAATATAAGCCCTGGTTAAGGAGAACATTTGGCGGGGAATCATCAAATGATGATAAAGTATGCATGCAAATGGGTCCTAAATTGTTATTTACCTATGGTAGCAATATAAATGACATCAATAGGATCATACAAAATAACTGGAATATTTTAACTAGTGACACTGGACTAAGGGGCATTGTTGATAACAGTCCAAGATTCCGATACTGGAGAAATAGGAATCTTAAAGATCTACTGTGCAAGGAAAAGTTGAGTGACCAAGGTGGATCTATAAGGTTCACTGCAGGGACATTTCCTTGTGGGATCTGTAAGGCCTGTAGTTACATCAATAAGGAGACTACATTTATACATCCAATAACCAGGAAGATGTTTCACTTAAAAGGGAGGGCCACATGCAGGACCACGAATATAGTGTATCTAGCTGAATGTGTTGAATGTCCCTGCTTCTATGTTGGAATGACCAACAATATGTTTAAGGTTAGAATTTTGCAGCATCTGGGCAGTATCAGGAACAGTGACCCTAGAAATGCCTTATATAGGCATATTAGTGGAAATCCTACACATAGTTTTACATTTAGGGCTATTGTTAACATCAGGCCAAATAATAGGGGGGGAGATGTTAAACATCAAACAGCTTTAGCTGAATCTAGATGGATCATTGAATTCATGGCACATAGGGAACCAGGATTAAATGATGTTATTCCAGTTAAACCCACCCTCCAAAATAGGTGGGTCTTTCATTAGATTTCATTGCTTGTTTTATCTTTTAAAAATGTTGTTTGAAGAATGTGTCTTTGTCTGATGAAGGGTGTAACCCGAAAGCGCTTACCTGGTGTTTTATTTGTTTATATCTGGATTAAATTTTATCTACATTTTATCCATACAGCAGTGTCCTGTTGCTTTTCATTTTGGAATTACTTGTAACTGCCTAGCACCTGGCTGACATATTCTAACTCCTTTCCCCTACCCACTATCCAGCCTCCTCTTTAAAACTCCCACAGATGCACTATGTATTACCACACATTACTTGTAAATGCCTAGCACCTGGGTGACATATTCTAACTCCTTTCCCCTACCCACTATTCAACCTCTTTAAAACTCTCACAGATGCACTATATATTATCACACTTTACTAGTAACTGCCGGGCACCTGGCTGACATATTCTAACTCCTTTCCCCTACCCACTATCCAACCTCCTCTTTAAAACTCCCACAGATGCACTATATATTATCACATGTTACTTGTAACTGCCTAGCCCCTGGGTGACATATTCTAACTCCTTTCCCCTACCCACTATCCAACCTCTTTAAAACTCCCACAGATGCACTATATATTATTGCACGTTACTTGTAACTGCCTAGCACCTGGCTGACATATTCTAACTCCATTGCCCTACCCACTATCCAACCTCTTTAAAACTCCCACAGATGCACTATATATTATCACACGTTACTTGTAACTGCCTAGCACCTGGCTGACATATTCTACCTCCATTGCCCTACCCACTATCCAACCTCTTTAAAACTCCCACAGATGCACTATATATTATCACACGTTACTTGTAACTGCCTAGCAGCTGGCTGACATATTCTAACTCCTTTCCCCTAACCACTATCCAACCTCTTTAAAACTCCCACAGATGCACTATATATTATCACACGTTACTTGTAACTGCCTAGCACCTGGCTGACATATTCTAACTCCTTTCCCCTAACCACTATCCAACCTCTTTAAAACTTCCACAGATGCACTATATATTATCACACATTAATTGTAACTGCCTAACACCTGGCTGACATATTCTAACTCCATTCCCCTACCGACTATCCAACCTGCTCTTTAAAACTCCCACAGATGCACTATATATTATCACACGTTACTTGTAACTGCCTAGCACCTGGCTGATATATTCTAACTCCTTTCCCCTACCCACTATCCAACCTCTTTAAAACTCCCACAGATGCACTATATATTATCACATGTTACTTGTAACTGCCTAGCACCTGGCTGACATATTCTAACTCCTTTCCCCTACACACTATCCAACCTCTTTAAAACTCCCACAGATGCACTATATATTATCACATGTTACTTGTAACTGCCTAGCACCTGGCTGACATATTCTAACTCCTTTCCCCTACCCACTATACAACCTCTTTAAAACTCCCACAGATGCACTATATATTATCACACGTTACTTGTAACTGCCTAGCACCTGGCTGACATATTCTAACTCCATTCCCCTACCCACTATCCAACCTCCTCTTTAAAACTCCCACAGATGAACTATATATTACCAAACGTTACTTGTAACTGCCTAGCACCTGGGTGACATATTCTAACTCCTTTTCCCATACCCACTATCCAACCTCTTTAAAACTCCCACAGATGCACTATATATTATCACGCGTTACTTGTAACTGCCTAGCACCTGGCTGACATATTCCAACTCCTTTCCCCTACCCACTATCCAACCTCTTTAAAACTCCCACAGATGCACTATATATTATCACACATTACTAATAACTGCCTAGCACCTGGCTGACATATTCTAACTCCATTCCCCTACCCACTGTCCAACCTCCTCTTTAAAACTCCCACAGATGCACTATAGGTTATAACACATTACTTGTAACTTCCTAGCACCTGGCTGACATATTCTAACTCCATTACCCTACCCACTATCCAACCTCCTCTTTAAAACTCCCACAGATACTATATATTACCAAACGTTACTTGTAACTGCCTAGCACCTGGCTGATATATTCTAACTCCTTTCCCCTACCCACTATCCAACCTCTTTAAAACTCCCACAGATGCACTATATATTATCACATGTTACTTGTAACTGCCTAGCACCTGGCTGATATATTCTAACTCCTTTCCCCTACCCACTATCCAACCTCTTTAAAACTCCCACAGATGCACTATATATTATCACACGTTAATTGTAACTGCCTAGCACCTGGCTGACATATTCTAACTCCATTCCCCTACCCACTATCCAACCTCCTCTTTAAAACTCCCACAGATGAACTATATATTACCAAACGTTACTTGTAACTGCCTAGCACCTGGGTGACATATTCTAACTCCTTTCCCCTACCCACTATCCAACCTCTTTAAAACTCCCACAGATGCACTATATATTATCACACGTTACTAATAACTGCCTAGCACCTAGCTGACATATTCTAACTCCTTTCCCTACCCACTATCCAACCTCCTCTTTAAAACTCCCACAGATGCACTATATATTATCACGTTACTTGTAACTGCATAGCACCTGGCTGACATATTCTAACTTCCTTCCCCTACCTATCCAACCTCTTTAAAACTCCCACAGATGCACTATATATTACCGCACGTTATTTGTAACTGCCTAGCATCTGGGTGACATATTCTAACTTCTTTCCCCTATCCACTATCTAACCTTTCTATAACTCCCACAGATGCATTATATATTACCACACATTACTTGTAACTGCCTAGCACCTGGCTGACGTATTCTAACTCCTTTCCCCTACCCACTTTCCATCTTCTTTAAAACTCCGACAGATGCACTATATATTATCACATGTTACTTGTAACTGCCTAGCCCCTGGGTGACATATTCTAACTCCTTTCCCCTACCCACTATCCAACCTCTTTAAAACTCCCACAGATGCACTATACATTATCATATGTTACTTGTAACTGCCTAGCACCTGGCTGACATATTCTAACTCCTTTCCCCTACCCACTATCCAACCTCCTCTTTAAAACTCCCACAGATGCACTATATATTATCATACGTTACTTGTAACTGCCTAGCACCTGGCTGACATATTCTAACTCCTTTCCCCTACCCACTATCCAACCTCCTCTTTAAAACTCCCACAAATGCACTATATATTATCACATGTTACTTGTAACTGCCTAGCACCTGGGTGACATATTCTAACTCCATTCCCCTACCCACTATCCAACCTCTTTAAAACTCCCACAGATGCACTATATATTATCACATGTTACTAGTAACTGCCTAGCACCTGGCTGACATATTCTAACACCTTTCCCTACCCACTATCCAACCTTCTCTTTAAAACTCCCACAGATGCACTATATATTATCACATGTTACTTGTAACTGCCTAGCACCTGGCTTTCATATTCTAACTCCTTTCCCCTACCCACTATCCAACTTCTTTAAAACTCCCACAGATGCACTATATATTATCACATGTTACTTGTAACTGCCTAGCACCTGGCTGACATATTCTAACTCCTTTCCCCTACCCACTATCCAACCTCCTCTTTAAAACTCCCAAAGATGCACTATATATTATCATGTTACTTGTAACTGCCTAGCACCTGGCTGACATATTCTAACTCCATTCCCCTACCCACTATCCAACCTCCTCTTTAAAACTCCCACAGATGCACTATATATTATCACATGTTACTAATAACTGCCTAGCACCTGGCTGACATATTCTAACTCCTTTCCCCTACCCACTATCCAACCTCTTTAAAACTCCCACAGATGCACTATATATTATCACACGTTACTTGTAACTGCCTAGCACCTGGCTGACATATTTTAACTCCTTTCCCCTACCCACTATCCAACCCCTTTAAAACTCCCACAGATGCACTATATATTACCACGTTACTTAACAACTCACTGCCCCCTACTCCCCACTGTCCCATCTATACCCATTAACTCTCCCATATACTAAGTTGAAAAGCTTTCCCTTAAAATGTCAATGCACCTCATATGAGCTTGTCTATTTTCTCCTCCTTTTTTAGTTTTCCTTTCTTGTCTTATCTTCAGTATTTCTTCAAGATTATCTCTACTAAACATACTGTGTGAACAACCATCATATATTACTATTTGCTATACTCTTAATTGCATCTCTGAATCTCTATGCTTATATAAATATCTTATGCAATCATATGTTATTATTTGCTATATTTTTATAGGTGAATGTGTAAACCACAATACTCATGTAAATGTCTCATGTATAGTATGTTAGCAATTGTTCCGGAGCTTTTCTCCCCAGGCCTCCACTGAAAATGGACAGCTCTGTCCAGTTGGACCTCCCTGGTAAACAAATGTAAAATAAAATAAAATAAATTATTACAACCAATTAATTTACATGAAGCATTTAAGATTAATGATTAATCAGTAAAAAAGTAAAAGGTATTAATCAGTAGTACTGAAAGGGCCAAAAGAATAAAAAGAAATATGAACTAATACCTCTCAGATCTACATAAACAATGTAAGTATCTTTTCCAAGTGCTACAGGAGCAAGTCAGTCTCCCTACAGAAAGTTCTCTCTCGTCAATTAGCCAAGCGACTATAAAACCATTTATTAACCAATGCATATTATTTTAACAGCTTACTACATTTATGCTCATATATTCCATTTATAGGTTCCATGTCACAAAAGCATTGCCCCTATTACTCAGTTTGAATTATTATGGACACACATACAGGCACTCACATATACACATTTCCATTGCTTATCTAAGGGCATAACTCAGAATATTACTATAAGTGTCACAATCTTCACATCTGAGATGAAGCACAATACAGAATTGAATATCCAGTTTATTAAACTTCTGTTTCTTTTTCTTTCTCAAGTATTTGTAATAATCAAGTTACCAATTAACTACAACTTGCAAATGGTATCACATCACAGTACTAAAATAAGGCTTTTTTTTTTTAAAGAACAACCATAAACAGTGATCAAGTGACAAACAATGAACACAGAAGCTGATTTAGAACCTTAAAAAAAGGCTGTTTTCCTAACGAGAGAGAAATTAATTAATTGAATAATCACCAAACAACTTAAAAAAATTAGATTAAATATTGAAGGAAATCATGTTTAAAAATGTGATGTTGACATTATTACTTAAATTGTAATACAGAAAAAGCTTACTTTTTTCTTTTCCTTTTTAAGAGTTTAGTCAGAGAATTGTCTCATAACCTGCTGCATAAAACATGAGACCTGTCCATTACAAACTGATTGACATCTGAAACCTTTTAATGAATCAGAACACATCTGCTAGTAGATTTAACTCACCACTTCGGTGGGAAGGGTAACTAAACTGACATAGATAATCAGAGGGAAAGTCAACGAGCCTAAAAAGCTGAGCTCTCACAAGTCATCATGCACGTCTTTCAAGAAAACACCGTTGAGCTTTCCCTCTCTCCCAACAATCATAAAAAACAAAGTCAAATAGCAAGAATTAAGCCATCATAACTCCAACACCCACAACATCCCCGCACAAATATCTTAACAGAACACCACAATCAAACAGAGAAAACATACGTAAAAAAAAAATCAGAAAAGAAAACAGCACTCTTCACAGATATTACAGTCAATTTCCATACTCACACAGGCACCAAATAGCTTTTCAAGATTAACTAGTAACTGTACAGATGGCTGTTTGTTATTTATCCCTGCTTACACTGAAACTGCTGTTCCTTTTGTGTCTAACCTGCACATGGGATACAGATCTCTAGCCATTCAATGGCCTTGGGCTTGTTAACCAAACCTATGAAGTTATTCAGCTTTTCTTCATTATGGAGTAAAGGAATTCAGATTTGCTACCCCTCTATAGCCTCATTACTTTGGACATTCAGTTCCTGATACCATACTGTCCATAGTACATGGCACTGTTACAGGGGTTTATTTAGTGGACTTAAGTACACTGATTGTTTCTTTTATATATGTGCATTCTTCCTTGCTTATGCCATTTGAAACCTTTGCAAATCATATTTGTTGTTTCAACTGACACATGCAAAATCGGCTAATGCTTACTATACCTGTATAATGCTAATTATACCTGTAAAATGCATATTACACCTGTGTAATACTCATTATACCTGCTTAATGATTATTATACCTGTGTAATGCTTATTATACTGCTTAATGCTTATAATACTTGTGTAATGCTTATTATACCTGCGTAATGATTATTATATCTGTACTGATATTGCAAGACAAAGCTGAGCAGCAGCTACCATGTTTGTTTATTTATTAACATATGATTACTTAGAAAGTTTGACTAGGCAGTAACCCATTTTCAGTGGAGGCCAGTAGAAAAAGCTTCTAGGTATTACAAAACATTTTAAGAACAATAATTTTACAGTCTTTAAAAATAATGCAGTTTATATAATTATACCACATTAGATATAATATGAAAACATTGGTTAAGAATAGATACAAATTAAATAACATTTAATAGTTGCAGAAATTTTAGCTCGTTTATAGAGAAATTACGGGTAAGTTAGTATAATACAAATAGGAATTGCAATACAAAGAGAAAAGCAGGTTTACGGTATATTTAGAGAGAAAGCCAGGGGAGAGAAACTGATAAAAGTAAGGACGTGAGTGAGGAAGGGAGAGTAAGGAGATGTAAGATATGAATAGGTATTTGTTCACATTTAGGGATGTAGTTTATCCTGGTGTTGAGCAAGAGCGCAGACAGATTTTGGCTAGGAAGCCTTTCAAAAAGTGCCATTTTGCTGACTGATACTTATTAGATGGGTAGCTTTTAAGTCATAGAAGGGTAATCTGAGAGGAGACTAGTCTGCCATTATATCTGTCTTTACTGACAGTATGTATACAGGCTTGAAATGTTAGTACTATGGGAAGGATGAAGTCAAGTTGTGTGGGAGATGGAGTTCTTCCTGCAGGAGATAGTTTAGCAGTTGATTTTTAATACATTTTCAAGTATTTTGGTGAGGGGATATGATTGCTATAGGTCTAAAATTAGTAATGTCTGTTGACTTTCCTCCTTTGTGCAGATGGATAAGGGGTGACATTTTCCAGGGAGAGGGAACATGTGATTCCTGAACTAGCCTGTTAATAAGGAATGAGACAAGGTAGGCTTAGAAGGTCATCAGCTAAACTAGAGTATGGTTTGAGTTTATTTAAGAATAGTTTTATATAGGATATGGGCACAGCTTTGAAGGTGAAAGTTGATGTGATGATATGTGGTTGCTGGGTAAGGTTAGGATGAGATGTCTGGGAATCCTTGGTTAGAAATGCTATACTATGTATAAATTAAGTGTTGAATTATATTGCGGTTTCCAGAAATGAGTTATTGGGAGAAGGGTTAGGGTTGAATTTATGGCCAGGATGCAAGATTTCTTTAGTGGCTGTCCAGGATTTTTCAGGGTTGCATTTACTATTACAGTATAATTTTTTTCTTCCTTAATTGGCTTTGTAGTATGATTGCAAAGCATTCTGAAGTTTTCAAGATATTATGGTATTTTACATTTTTGCCATTCTTTCCAGGCTTTTCTCTGTCCTGCACTATCAGTCTACTCTTGTGGATAGCCAAATTACATTATTTGTCTTTAATCTCTTCCTTCTGGGAGGTACAAAGCTATTTAGAATATTCAGGAAAGTTGTATTGAATTCATTTACATCAATAGGTTCATAGGTTCATACTAGGCTATCTGCCCTAGGGCATTTATAAGCCTAGCCAGAGTGTATTTGGCTTTCGCCACCCATTTTAAATTAATTTTGCTATGCCCTTTTTCGAGGTTAGTATACTGTGCCTTTGTCTAACAATGACACAGAAGTGATACCCGGGGTAAACCTACGATCTCCCATCCACTCATCAAGATTCCTCTTGAAGAGAGTCAATGAGGGACTCTGCCTAACCTGGACTGGGATTTTATTCCAGAGTGAAGGGAGCCTCTGGGTTATGAATCTGTCCCTCCAGCATGTCCTATTTATTTCAGTGCTGAGGTTCAAGTCTCTCGAGCGCGTAGCTCGATGGGATTTGGATTTTCTGAGGTGCAGCATGTCTATTAATTCCGGGTTGGACATGGCTTTATACATCAGGCACAGATCGCCTCTGAACAGGCGGTATGCCACTGAGTAGAGCTGGAGTTTCTTTAACCAGGCAGCATATGGCATCTGTTTGAGCCCTTTGATCCTCTTGGTGAGGTACTTTTGGGGTCTTTCCAGTTGCTGCAGGTGTCTGGTAAGGTACATCCCAAAAGGGCATTGTACTCAATTATGGGCCTGATGAGGGATGAGTAAAGAGGCACAATGACCTCCACTGATCTAGATGTGAATCCCTTCATGATTAGGTGGGCTATATAAAATGTTTTTCTAACCACTTTGGCCATGTGGTTGTCAAATGAGAGATTGCTATCAACTTGGGTCCCCAGGTCCCTAATTACTTCTTCTGTACTTAATGGATTACCACCTATGTGGTAATTTGTGGGCACTTTGTTTTTGCCAAAGGGATGACTATACACTTTTGGCATTTAGCTTGAGGCCATGGCTTTGGCACCAGTTGTCTGTTTCTATGAGGCCCTTTTGGAGGATGCTTGTGTCGGCTGGAGAGTCGATTATGGCGCCCAGTTTGCAGTCATCTGCGAACTTGGTCAGCCACAGTCCTTCCGTGTTGGCCTGTACCTCCGAGAAATATATACCGAACAAGAGAGATCCCAGGACTGAGCCTTGTGGGACACCACTTGTAACTGGTTTGGAGTCTGACATGGCTCCAGCAATTCTAACCATGTGGGTTCTGTCCTTGAGCCAGTTTGCAATCCATCTAGTGACATAGGAGTTTATATTTAAGCTGGTGAGCCTATCTATAATGCCTGAGTGGGGTATTGTATCAAAGGCTTTTGCGAGGTCCAGGTAGGCTGTGTGGACCACCTTCCCCTCGTCAATGGCCTTGGTGACTGTTTCAAAGAAATCAACCAGGTTTAAGAGGCAGGATCTGCCCTTAACAAAGCCGAACTGGGTAGGATCCAGTGTCTGTAGGTCCCCAATATCTTTATTTATGAGGTCCATGATGATCCTTTCCATAGCTTTGCAGACCAAGCTAGTCAGGCTTATGGGGCAATAGTTTCCAGGATCCGTTGAGGCACCACCTTTATGGAGAGGGACCACTGTTGCTGTATGCCACTCTTTGGGCACATATCCTGTAGTAAGGCTGAGATTGAACAGTAGTTTTATGTTTGGGTTTAGCTCTTCTTGGAGTTCATGTAGGATGCAGCCCGGGACACTGTCTGGTCCCACTGATGCTGTGTTTTTTGCTTTGGAGAGGGCTGCTCTTACCTGAGCATCTGAGATGTCAGGGGGGCAGCACTCTGCTGGGATAGATATTTGCCCTTTTAGTGGGGAGGGAGAAGTTTGCTGAACCTGTCAGCTAGGATGTTGGCAATGTCTGTGGGTTCGTGTATTTTTGTCATTTTGGACTAATTCTGAGCATATCTGGGAATTATCACCCAGGTTCCTAACATAACTAAAGAAAGCCTTGTGATTATCCTTAGTGTCCTGTGCAATTTTTTTCTCGCAGCTGGCCTTAGGCAATTTTATGAGTGCCCGTAGTTTTTTGCTAATACTGATCAGTGATGCCTTCCCTTTTTGGGATTTTGCTCTATCATTTAGTAGCTTCCTCCTCCTATTGTATAGTTTGTTTATGGCTGGGGTCCACCAGACAGGACGTCTGCCTTTGGAGACATTCTTATGAATGTCATAATTGTCTCGATATTCATTGTGATAGGTGGGGCCAGGATTAGGGTGAATGTCTCCTCCTAGAAGGATTTTGGTATATTGAGGAATTACTGATACTTCTAATCATCTAAGGGGGAGGAGTTTTAGGAAGTTCCAGTTAATAGATGATAGGGCAGTAATTAACATTTCTGGGTTAAACTTGGAAAGGTTGCGTGTTGTTTTATAAACATGCTGTTTAAGTGGATGTGAGAAATGTCTGGTTGTATAGATTGAGAGATGATCGCTAAGACAGTCAGACATTGTACCTGAGGTGGTGTATTTGTTAAGGTCTGATACAATGATCCAGTCTAATAGGGAACTTGATGTATTGCTATAATGTGTGGGGCTATAAACTAGTTGGGTGAAACCAATAAGTTCACTCTAGATGTAGGGGAGTTAGAGTTTATGTCCAACTAATTGACATTCACATCACCTAGTAGGATTTTTTTCTTGTCACCAGGAGGGATGTAAAGAACAGTACTAGATATTTGTTTACAATTATTTAATTTCAGGAAAGTAATAAGCTGTACTGTATTGGATTTTGGTATTGGTTTGCTGTAAGGGGAAATATGGTAGTTGTTGGGAAATATTAAAGGAATAACATCACCTTTCCTCTTTATACAGTCATTATGAATGATATTATAGCTGGGAGGTGTAATTTCAGAGCTGTTTATGTTGGCTTTAAGACAAGTTTCAGTTACACTAAGAATATCAGGCTTATCTTGGGTAATCAGAGCATAGAGTTCAATTTTATTTCTCAGGCACCTAACATT
The DNA here is from genome assembly GCF_019279795.1 of Protopterus annectens. NCBI lineage: Eukaryota > Metazoa > Chordata > Ceratodontiformes > Protopteridae > Protopterus > Protopterus annectens. Next base: position 650,084,829 of record NC_056749.1, on the reverse strand, counting down.
TATGGCAGCAGAAGTTAGATTTATGGGGTTGAGGGTTGAACATTACAGGGTTAGAGTAGTGTGTGGAAGAGAATTGTCTCGATATTCATTGTGATAGGTGGGGCCAGGATTAGGGTGAATGTCTCCTCCTAGAAGGATGTTGGTATATTGAGGAATTACTGATACTTCTTTTTTGGGAGAGTATTTTTTCACTTAATTTTGTTTTGGTTTGAGTTGAAATGGGGTTAAACACCCTATATTTAGGGTAACGATGAGGGACATCATTAAGTAGGTTTGGTGCAATGTGTGGAGATGGTAGGGAGGAACTATGAATAGGTGGCTGGGACAGAGTTGGAGTTATGTTGAGAGCTATTACAGAGTCATGGTAGGATGAGAGATGGCCCAGTAGCAGGTTAAACCTTTGATCCTCTCATTGTCAATGGTATACTGATTTTATCAAATCTACATTCTGTTATACTTGTTCCTATGGTTTTGGGGCTTGAAAATTCCCTGCATTCCATACCAATGTTTCTTTTTTTCCCTGACACAACACTTCATGTGCTGGTATTCAGTCATCAGTTGTAGTGGTCAGTTTCCAGTGCTGGCCACTCTGTCCCACGTGATTTTCTTCTACATTGGGCTTCTCTGTGCTAAAATTTCCAGTGCTGACCTTCCCAGTGTGACAGCAATGCTGTCACCTTGCACGGTATTAATACTCCAGATGTTTATGACTGCCGTGTTGATTTTTTTCTGTCATCAGCTCTACAGTCCTATCACTTTCAGTGCTGATAATGTAGATACACCCCCATTTCCAATCAAAGCAACTTCTGTCCCACAGGTGATATTTTTTTCATGGAACAACTATCCTTCGTGCTTTCTCCTGGCCAAACTGGTGTTCTTATCCAGTAGTTGTATTGCCCCCCCATTTTGCCATTATTCCCTTGCTATTCAGATCCAAAGAAGCCTGCTTAGCATTCACAGTCTCTGGGTGCCCCTAAATTTGGGGTGTTTCTCTAAATCATGCAGCAAAGAAACAGATCATAGGAATTTCAAGGCAATTAAATCTTCTGACCATTACACCTTACCAGTATCTTCCCTTAGGCTGTACCTCTTTTCTCTAGAAGGGCTAGACCAGTCATCACATAAGTTCCATTCGAAGTATGACTTTACCAGTATCCTCTGTCAGGCTGTAGCTCCTTTCTCTGGAAGGGCTAGACCAGTCATCATATAGGTTTCATCTGAAGTATGACAGCATATCACGCTAGTTAACCTGCAGGAGGAGTCTGTTCAGGAGGTGGGGGATGGGCTATTATATTTTATTTATCTTCTGGCAAAAACTTATATCCCTTAAGCCAGTATTTGTGGAATTACTAGACTTGCATTGATACAGGAGATACGGGGCAACTGGGTCTCCAATGGTGCACAAAGCAAGATATAGGCCTCCCTTCAAAAGCCTATAAGATACTGAATAAAGGGACAGTGCTTGCAGCCCCTCTTTGGAGATAAGGGTCTTTAAGCCTGTGATCTTCTTTTGTTAGTAACCTCTGAGAGGTTTCTAGTTTTACATGCATAGTACGGCTCATCAGGAAGGGGACATTATATTAATTAATTGGCTGAACCAAAGCTTAATATAAGGGAACTATGAACTCATCAGATATTGACGATATTCCCTTGGCAATTAGCTGTGCTAAAAAGAAAGATTTTCTGTCCTACTGAGCCAGTCGTCTTCTCAGAGAAAGCTATAGAAGGCATGTTGATTTTTTCCTCAAATCCTCCTGAGTGATGGTTCTGCTTGTGGATATCTTTCAATAACAGACATCTTTCAGTATACTACAAGAACTGAAGAACCCAGACATAATATCTCCTTTGTCTAAGAAAGAAGACTGTATCTTCTGGCATCTAAGGCAGTGTTCACGTTTGGCAGACTCTGAATTCTGAATATGATTCTCTCTTCACAGCGTCTTATTGCCTCTCTTCCTGTTAAGGACTCCAGGGCTATGGACACATTTGAGAAATGTATTTGTTTCTACCACCTTGTCATTGTGGGTGCTTAACTATCTAATGCATTTTCTGTGCTTCCTGAGATCATTTGCAATGCTATATCTCTCTCTTTGCTATATAGAAGCCTGTGTCTATTTCTAATGAATGTTCAGTACTGCATATACCTATGCAAGGTATGTACATGCTCTTTTTCTAAATGGTGTTTATGTAAGCTATTGTAATTGTTTTCTCTCATATATGTACACTTAACCTATATTTTTTATTCCTTCTAATATTATGTTGTAACTATATTTTATGTATATGTCAAAACTGGTGTTAAATGTGGAGCTTTTCTCCCCAAGCTTCCGCTGAAAAAGGACTTTATCCCAGTCAGGCTAATGAATGACCCACATACTTTCACAGAGCTGCTAGAGTGCCAGCTTTTGGCTTCTTCAAGGCTCAGCAACCTTATGATCTGCATGACCTATAATGCCACTGAAGGAACTGCTAGGGCAACAGGATCTGATATTGTCATCAGATGGCATTCCTGGCAGCACTTCGCCCAGTGCCTTTCTGAAGATACCAAGGTGATCTTTTTAGATTCCCTCTTCAGGCACCCCCTCCTATTTGGTCATGAAGAAGGCAAGCACCTTAAGGAAATGAAAGTGAAAGTACAGACCCTGGTGGTAGTGAGTGTTAGTTTCATGCTTTTCAGCATTTGCTTTGCAGAATGTTTTCTAGAATGCAGAGGAATCAGCATCAGATGTGGTTCTAGTGTGCATGACAGCCAGAACAACAGAAGGACTTTAGGAGCAGGCAGACACCTCACTGTACACCTCATCAAGCTAATAGTTGCAAAGACTTTGGCCCCCATTGCAACAAGAGGGTTATAGTAAGCCTCAAGAGGATCACAAGAGTCCTGACTCCTTGAATGATTGTCTCACATAGGAAGCAGTCAAGGTGATTCTCTATTTTTTGTCACAGCATGAAGTAAAATCACCAACCAGAACTCATTGTCAGGGAGATACTCCCTCCCCTTCATCACCACATCCTGGATCATGTTATTAATTTTGCCAGCTATTCCACTCTATCAGAAGGTTATAGCAAGGAAGGAAAATCAATATCTCCTCTACAAAAGAGCCATCTAAGAGGTCCAACTTTCCAGATTCTTTTTGGTGTTGAAGAAAAAACATGCTCAGTCCCATTTTGAATCTCAATGACATAAATGTATTTACACCCAAAGAGAACTCCGCAATGTCCATGGTGCGGTCCATCCTTCTACAGATATCCAAAGGAAATTTGATTTCTTGTTTAGTTCTCTAAGATGTCTATCTCTGCATCTAAATCAGTTAGAAGTCAAATAAATTTCAGTGGTGCTGGGTTGGAGTTAATCATTACCTTCACTGAATCCCTCTGTTTGGACTTTTGAAATGGCAGGCAAATCAAAGCTACAGAGATGTAAGATTTTTCTCTATCTGGATGACTGCCTACTTTCTGCTCCAATACAAGATGTCCTCCTTCAGCAGAGTGAGTCTCTGCTTTTTTTTTTTTTGCCATCCTGAGAGTTGCAGTCAGCCTTGAAAATTTCACTTCTTCCTGGCTCAGGTACTTATAATTATTACATGTTTCCTGGACACAAGCATTGTCAGGAATTTTTGCCCCAGGGCATTTGCTATTCTCTTGTCTGAGTCCTCCCAAAAAGTAGTAATACAAAGATACCCCAGTATACCTTTCAACTGTACAGATTTTCACAGAATATCCAGATTTTTGCCTGATATTTTTGGCATGTTTTTCATACAATTGTGGTTTTCTGGTGAATTATTGGCACATCATTAAAGACTGAAGACAGAAAATGATGACAGACATTTGAATTTCAGACGTTGAACCCTTCAGAATTCATGCTAAAGCAAAACCCGTAATTCTATGAACTTTCTAAGTTTGTAAGAGCAATATTTAAAAATTGTCCCTATTTTTGGACCTTTGTCCCCCCCATTATTTGTCCAGATTTTTTGCTCTAAGAGGTTGAAATGTATGGCCCCAAGTCTCTAAATTTGATGGTAGCATCACTTTGTGTGGTCCTTCTTGCCAGTTCCATCATAACAGTCCTCTACTGGACCCTCTGACTGAGAGGGTCTCAGCATTCTGACTTTTTTCCTCATCCAGTTCAATTTTTCAATTAGTGTGACTATCATTAGGCCTAGCTGTAGGGCCCAGTGAATCTTCAGGTAGGGAAACCTTTCCAAATTGAGACTTTTCAAATGACTGTAGCCACAGGTGCATCTGCCCTTGTATTGGATGATTTCTCTAAGCAAACAGTCAAGATGACCTGAATGCAACAGGAGTATTACTTGCATATCAGTATCCTAGTGCTGATGATATCATATCTGCCCCTTCTGGTATTTTAAGTCTCTCTTCCCAAGGGACTCTTCTCTATTCATCCAGTTGTAGTCTAATACATCAACAAGCAAGGATGAGCAGCCGTGTTCTTTGTATTGTTTTTGTTGTGAAGCCATGAGAACATGGCAGTGGACAATCAAGTCTTACAACTTCCTGGCAGTGATGCATATTCCATGATAAGAAAATTGATTAGAAGACAGAATCAGTCCTTATTTTCTTTTGTCCCATGAAGGATAACTCAACTGAAAGGAAGACAAAAAATTTCACTTTCAGGGCTTCCCTTTGATTAGCCTCTTTGGTTCTCTTACCAATATCAATTTTCCAAGCTTCTTCTTCTCTGGCTGTGTCTCCAGAGGCTCAGGAAAAGAGTGTCATAGCTTACCATTGAATAAATGCCTTCCTTTACACTGTTTGTCTGATGATGACATTCATTCTGCAGACCAGGCTTTACAAAGACAAATCCATTTTCATCGATCCCTTTTTGGCCTAGACAGACTTGACTTCTTGATCTTCAGACCTATCTCCCTCACAATCCTCTGAGACTTCATCCTCCCAGGATGCAGCTGGATGCCAAAGATATTTAGACAGAATGATCTGTGTCATTTCTTCTTCCAACTGGCCATGTTCTCAGCAAGAGAGAGAGAGAGAGAGAGATGGACCTTTTTTTCTGTCTAGACAATCAACAGAGGTATAGACCCCTCTTCTGCCATATTCACAGGTTTGTTATCTGTCAGAAATAGCAGATTCTTGTCTAAGTTATTCTTCCATTATTGTCCATTTTTTGGCCATCTCTAACTTTTACTCTCATCAAAATCTGAATTCTTGTCATCTTTGAAGGTCTTCAAGACCTTTTTTTCTGTGACCTTTTACCTGAGAACCCCATTTAGAGACCAAGTTCTATCTCGGATATTTATTTGAAACACAGGAAGCTTATTCTCACACCTTTTGGTTATACAGCCTAATGAGATTTGAAATTCTTGTCATAGGAGAGTCTCTTTCTAGTGGCTGCTAGGAGAATTTTTGAGCTACAGACACTTTCTCTCAACACCTCCATCTGGTTTTCTATAAGGAAGGGGTGATACTTAGAACTAGCTCATCATCTATGCCTAAGGTTGTTTTAGAAACCAATTTAATTTAATTTTTCAACTTGCTTGTGCTCCTTCTAGAAAATTCTAGTCATGAAGAATATTTTCTTCATTGCATGGATATCCATAAACAGCCAGAGAACCAAGATGATCAGAAGATATTGTCAGCCGTATGTGGTTTTTGTTAACTCCCAGCTGGAGTTGAAATGTACCAAATCACACTTTGCTAAGAGAAGATTGTCAGGGTTGAATTTGCAATTTCTAGATCTCATTCTTCTAGAACATTTTCTACCTGCATGACCAATTTCTATAGCATGGGTCTATATTATATAGATGAAATTTCAAAATCTCGAACGCTCACATGAGTGGAAATGTAGGAAATCGAAACTGCTATTGTGGGGGCTGTGCCCCCCCACTAAATATATATTCCAACTCCGAGATTGCACTACAGTGAGGAAATTGCAAATTTTCCAATCTTCACTGTACCACAATCTCACAATAGCGATTATGAAGAAATGCATTTTTGACTTCTAAGCCGTTCAAGATTTTGATTTTCAGCAATCTAATAGGGACCCTATAGCACTACCATTGATGTTATTTGCCCAGTGGAAAATGGCATTCAGTACACACATTTGTGAGGTATTGTAAACTGGACATCATTTTGAGGTCTAGGTCTTCTTTAGGTATGTTCTTATGAAAGCAGTAATCAAGGAGAATTATCTAGAGTCTCTGTCCTAAATGTTACTAATGATGGACATTTTTGTATCAGATAAAGAGGTTATCAGCATTTGACCTCTTGTTGTCAGCTGTCCTGTGCCCTTTTCTTCTCTGTTAATTCAGAGCTTTCTGACTGTTGCTAGAACCAGACAGAAACAGCTATGCATGATGGGAAAGGGAGGGTGTTTGATAGGTTGGAAAAGTTTTCTCAGAGGAAAGCTCCTAATGGCTGTAGTAGAAGATTGAAGAGTTATCAAAAGTGTACCTCAGCATTTTCCATGCAAATATCAAAATACACTTTTTTTATTTTACAAATGAATAGGGGGTCCTTTTTCAGCTACACACAAGTGAAAAAGAGTTATGAAGCACATTTGTATGTCTAGCAGTTAGTGCAGAGGACTGCTGCTATGAGCCATGAACTGTTAATGAGTTGCTTCCTGTAGTCCAGGGTTTAAGACTTTCAGCCTCCATTTGCCAGTTGTTTGACTCATTTAACCATAGTGCTCTGGACCAATTGGGAAATTGGGTTAGGGTCCCTAATGGTCTTTTGGGCAGCATTCTAGTAACTACCTACAAACCTGGTAACTTTATTAATTTATTGAATGATCTTTTTGTTAGTCCATGGTCTGAACCATAGGCAAGAAATTATAGAAATTACAATAGTGAAATACACAAGTAAAATGCCTAACAGAGTACAGTACAATGGAAAAAAGTATATCACGAATAAAGCTACAAATGAAATAATGAGAGTAACATGAATACAGTCATTTTCCAAGTAGAGAGATATGAACGTGAGGAATAAAAAGCTCTTGTGTGTGTAAACAGAGGTGTCAGAACAATGTGTGTCATTTGTTAATTTAAATAAGTATCATATCATCTTCTGGTTAATTCTATTTAATTGAATTTCAACTACAATTGCTATTTAACTTCTACATGCTGTTATTACTTCATTATATATGTTTTAGTATGTCAGAAGTTGATTCTGTGATGGTAATCTTCCATTCTGCTGGACTTCCAGCTTAAGACCTCCTTCTTCCCATATGTTCTGATTCTTGTTAAGTGCTACAGTCTTCATCTTTTCAAGTTGATGGCTTACTGCCTGTCAAAAAGCAGATTATAATTGTTGATCCTTAATCTACCAGTGGCATAGTGGTGTTTTATGTTCCTTGAGATAAATAGTTCTAAATGAGCCAAAAATAATGCATGAACAAAAAAGAAAGCTCTATACTCTCTTTCTGGATTTGTGTGTGTATGTTTATATATATATATATATATATATATATATATATATATATATATATATATATATATATATATATATATATATATATATATATATATATATATATATATATATATATATATATGGGTCTACTTCTAATAATCAAAATTCCTCTTACCTGAAACTGAAATTACTAAGATGACAACACCGAAATGTTAATTTACTAAACAATCACATTACCAAACAGGGAAAGTATGCAATTGGCATATTCAAACCACACAATATCTAGACAAGAAAATCAAAAATTCATTTACTTGAAGGTTCACAAGATTGATGCCTAGAATATCGAATATGGAAAAGTAAACAATAATTACATGTTCGAAAGAGTTTTGAAGAAGATCTATGGTATGTCGTTAAATAGTGTACTGTCCTTTTAAGGTGTTGCATTGAGGACGTAAAAAAACATGGTGGAAGTAGTGTTTAAGCTGCTGGTTTCACTGGAGATGTGTTTAGCATTTAGCCAGTAAAATAAAAAAGAACAAGGAATAATTCACAGGTATGTTTTAGATTTAGAACAGAGTATTAACATGGAAACATATTGTTGCTGTAAGTAAATCCATAGTGGTTGATGCACAGTGTATCCATAGTTTACCATTTTCTTAAATGTAGTGCAATCTCGGAGTTGGTATGTTTAATTTGTGAGGGGTGGGGGTGCTGTCCCGCTGCAAAAGCGTAAGTATAAAAAAATAATTGTAGTTTTGACTTGGTGTAGAGTAGGGAGGTACTGTTTGCTTTGTTATGTTCGATATTACAAGTGTCAATTTTGTAAAGTTTCAGGGATTTGAATGTATGAGCAAAAGTAACAAAGATAAAAGTCCCAAGAATTAAGTGTTTCACAAGAGAAAGTAGAAAATCCAAAACAAAATAACAAGTGAATACACAAGCATGGCTCCGGTGAAATAAAACACTGTTTATTAAAGCAAATAAGCACTTTTACGTCTGTATGTGACACTTCTTCAGATGTCAGTATCAACACAAAACAGCTATCCTTTAAATACTAAAACATCCATTTAAAGCATCCAGTCATAATACAAAGCCTATTGTCTAATTAAATGACAATATAAAATAAAGCTCTCACATAAAAGCATATAAATTTCAAAATTCACAGTTCTAAAGTTAAAAATGCTTCATTCCACACAATTATGTATAAAACATATAAAAAAGACTATATAAACAAAACATGCAAACCTATTTGTTCAATGCCTATCTATCAAAAAAGGCTTAATAGACTCCGTGTTATTTAAGCCAAAGGACTTGTCAGCCTGAAGTCGAATAATCCATTTTATCTCTACCTTTTCTGTTACATTTTTGATATTTCCTAAACGAGGACTTTTGTGAGTCAACTCTAAAACTATAAATTTAAATTTATGCAGTGACCCCTCATTTAATACATGTCTAGCTATGGCATTGGTTTCATCCTGTTTATTAATGGCATATATATGTTCTCGGATGCGTTCCCATAGGGTACAGTTCATCTTCCCCACATAAAAATATGGACATTTGGCACAATATGCCAGATATACCAAATCTGTACTTTTACAGTCAGCGTAAAGATGGAATTCTTATTGCCTAGCTGTAGCGGGGTGAATACATTTCTTCTTGTCATCAATATAAGAGCAAAAATTACATCTCCTACACGAATATGTGCCAGCTCTCTGAGATTGTATGCTCCCTTTGTCTTTGATCTCATAACACAATAGCCTCTTCAAGGATTTGCTATTCTTGTAAGCAAACCCAGGTGTCTTGCCTACTATTCCCCTAAGTTTGTCATTAGCTAACAAGATTTTCCAATTTCTATATATAACATTTTTCACTTCATTATTATTCCTAGTAAAGGGAATGACCACCCTATACTTATTGTTTAATCTTTCTGAAGTAGATTTTCTAAAGGGAACAACATCTAACTTATGGCCCCTAAAAAAGGGTCTCCCCGTCTCTTTATGATCCGCCTTGTTCCTGAGCTGTGATATAGAGCACTCATTAGATTTGTAACCTCTATTCAAGAAATGTTGCTCTAAGTTTCCTAGGGCTATTTCACATTCGTGATTGGTACTCATTAGACGAGATGTGCTCAGGCCTTGTCCTTTTACTATATTCTTATAAATGTGGGGAGTTTTAATGTTTTAATAAACAGTGTTTTATTTCACCGGAGCCGTGTTTGTGCGTTCACTTGTTGTTTTGTTTTGGATTTGAATGTACGTCTTTCTGGTCTTGATATTGTGTGGTTCGATCAAGTGGGCATTTGACATTTAAAAGTAGATCCATATATATATATATATATATATATATATATATATATATATATATATATATATATATATATATATATATATATATATATATATATATATATATATATATATATATATATATATATATATATATATATATATATATATATATATATATATATATATATATATATATATATATATATATACATACATACATACACACATATGTATGAGTATATGACACAATCTAATATTCACTTAATCAGACTTTAAATCATTATGTAAAATTGCTCAAAACACAAAAACACAAATAATTAAAAAAACATGGAAAGACACTATTTCTTTTGGCAGGTGGGAACATGCCCCCTGCACCTCCTATGTACTCCCATAGCCCCTTCTAATTCTATATACCAACTCCGCGATTGCACTGCAGTAGGGAAAGGACAAGTGCCTGATTTCCCACTGTTCGGAATCTTGCACTGAAAAAAAGCTGGTACGTACAATCAGCTGATTTTCAATCAGTTGTACCAGGATATTCTCTGTGAGATGAGTTTGCTTCTCGACCACCTCAATGACAGCTATATATATATATATATATATATATATATATATATAACATTTTCGTTGGCAAGTTATTTTGTTGAAAAGAGAAAAAACAGGTGCAGGTGATCAAATGTGATTTGACTGAACGTTACCAACTTTTTCCTATGAGAAATTTCTGAACAGCAGTGATTTGTGAATTTGCCCTTTACCCCCTGCAGTGTGATCTTGGAGATGATATATATAATTAGCAGACAATGTGAGGGATGCAGGGGAGCACTCCCCTGCAAAAGATGGTGGGGGCTTGGGTTTATTTTTTTTTTCGGTGAAGTCTTTCAATATTTTGTTATTAATGAACTGAGCCTCAATCTGTAGTGCTTTCAAGGAAACATCACTAATATATATATTTGTGTAGTTATTTTGATTAAAGCACAACTGACATAAAAAATCTGACTGAAAACTCATTTCATAGACTCAAATTTCATTGAAAAACTTTATTACACCAACCATACCCCGCACCCTCTAACTTATATATTCTAACCCCACAATTGCACAAGGGAGCAGTACAGGCACCCACACTATCCCAAAGCCAAGGACCCAAGCAGCTCAGAGTTTGGGGTGGGCTGCTGCTCACCCACAAATGTGAATATGAGTTCAGGCAATCATCTGTGAGGAGAGAGTGCGAGGGGGATTTTTGGTTTAGGGATCTGAAAGTGGGGAAGTAGGTTTAGGGAATGGGAAGGATTTTTGGCTTAGAGAGCAATCAGGGAACTTAGTTTAGGGAAGGGATTGGGCTTTTAAGTCTAGAGAAGGCTAAGAGAGTTTAGGGTTAGGGAGTGAGTATGGAGATTTAGGGTAAAGGAATGAGGACTTGGGTAGAGAAGTGGATGGGAGTTTTAGGGTTAGAGTTTAGGTTAGGGTAGGGCTGTAGAGTTGTATAGGGTCTGTTGTGAGAAGTGCTATATACAACTGAGAGACTGTGCTAGTGGAAGTTTGAACACTTGCTTTTTTGATGAAGTGGTAGACAGCAGGTGTATCACAAGCTACTAACATGATAGCACCTATAGTCGACCCCTAACACAACAGCTGAGAAAAGTGAAAAAATACACACATAGTGAATCATTGCTTCTTTACTTAAAGTTTAGTCACTCTTGACTCAGCCTAATGAGTTTTTGATTATGTGCTTTTAGTAAAATTTGCTAATTCAGTTGTGATTTTGCAAAATGTGATTCAGTCAAAACAACCACTATAGATAGATAGACAGATAGATGGATAAACAGATAGCTAGATAGATAGCTAGATAGATAAATAGATATGGATATAGATATAACTAAACAAACACACATACATACAATAAACAAAACAAGAAACCAAAGGGACACATTATGGAACTGTACAAAAAACAATCCGAAAACTTCAAATATCCTCCAGACACTATGCACATAAGAATCATCAATTGTATCAACAAACAACATACTATTTTGTACTTTAACATACCATTGATATAAACCATTAGAAAGTAATTACTAGAATATGGAAATCAAAATCTAACCCAACTATACTAGTAGTGAATATAATAACAGAGATAAAATAACTGGAATTGAGATCTTTAGAAAAGGGTAGGACCAAACTACACAGGAAAAACTGGGAATTGTGGGAACAATCCATACAGGGAGGAATGAGGTTTAAAAGGTGACAGGACTTAAATTAGCTGTGTAATGTCTGACTGAAAATGATTGGGTAGATTATAAGTGATGTGTAATGTTTGCAACTGGGAGTGAGTCTGTATGCTTTGTGATGTAAAATGTTTGCAACTGGGAGTGAGTCTGTATGCTTTGTGATGCAAAATGCATGTAACTACAATTGTGTTGGTGTGGTTCGTTTTCATTTATATTAATGTATAATTGCTTATGCCGTAAGTGATAGTTTAATAAATATGTTTCTTGTTTAAAAAAGGGGTAGGAATTGAATAGTTTATATAATGTTGCTTGGGTTATATGATATGCAGCAATATATGTGAAGTACAATATTTGTTAATGTTAATTTAATATATTTTCATTACTTCTGTATAAATGTAAATTTGCCTATGTCACAAGAGATAATTCAATAAAGGTGTTTAAAAAAGGACAAATGCTGTGTATCTTGCACAGAACTTACATTCATTATAACCTATTTCCTAAGTGATTTTTCTAAATAAATTAGAATATAATTGTTTCACCCATGACCAGAAACTATAGGTCTAAGAGGTGGTAAAGAAACAAAAAAATCCACAGCAGCCAGCAAAACTAAAAGGAATCCACAAAGCCAGATGCGAATTAGCGCTTTCTTTCTTTCTATAAGAACGTTTTCAAAAAATCTATGGTGACACATTCAAAAGGTGTATACGTTGTTATATGTATATACATAAAATGCATACTTTTTATTTTCACTAATATTAATATTTTCACTTACAATTAGTAATGTAAAGACATGGTCATGAGAGTAGATATGCAATGCTAAGATAAGTGTAGACTTGTACATATAGATTTAGAGGCATACTGGTTTAAATTGTCATGCTTCAAGAATAGTCTTATGTATTACTGTAGTTAAATTACATTTACTAAAAGAAAAATATATATTTACATATAAAATTTAGAATAGATATTTTTAACAGTAGTATGTTATTGATTAGAGATTATTACTTTAAAGTACAAGTTAGAGAGTTATGAGGTGAATTACTTTAGTTCATTTTATAAAAAGTTTTTCATAAAAACTTTTTATTAATTATCAGTACATGTATTGTGGATGAATTACTTAGAATCAATAGTTTGAAATAGTATGCATTTTATGTATATACATATAATAACGTATACATCTTTTAAATGTGTCATCATAGATTTTTTGAAAAAGTTCTTATATTTTATAAATTTTATTACTTAAAAGTTTGGTAAAGTGCATCTTACATCATTTCCTGTAGTATTGTATAAAACGGGAGTGTGGGAGATCTCCCGTTTTTTCTGAAGAAGTTCACGTGTAAATAAAAAGTGAAAGAAAGCGCTAATTCGCATCTGGCTTTGTGGATTCCTTTTAGTTTTGCTGGCTGCTGTGGATCTTTTTGTTTCTTTACTAGTTTTTTCGGTTCATCCTAGACCATTTGTGGCTTTGTCTAAGAGGTGGTCTTTCACTATTTTATGTATTTTGGACAAATCCTATATCAATGAAATAAGAAATTCTGAAACATGACAATACTCAAACAATTCAGTGGATAAAATACCATATATAAATACACCATAAATATGTGACTTCAGTACAGATAATAATGTGATTTCATATTTGCGATTAAATTTATATACATCAAAGCCAATTAAGATATCATTCATAAGGGGAACATAATCAGTTTTGTCCCATATCAGTACCCCTCCTCCTTTGTTTCCTTGCTTAATTTCAATACTTGTATTATTCTGTAACCTACGTGAAGCAAAAGTCTCATACAGTGTTAAAGTTAAAAAAAATCTTCTTTCTACTCCTATTTCTTCGTAATATAGAAAAATATTCTCAGACATCTCTTTCACAGGCATTGAAAGGGGGTGAAAGTGCTGGGATTCTTAAAAACTTTAATATTCTGTCTATTTGAAAATATATACTTCAGGCCGATGTTCTCGACAAAAGCACTCATATCTGTCAAAACATCAACCATACATCTGTCACTAAAAGGGATAAAACTTAAGTTCTTTACTTAGTTTCAGGTCTGTAGCTGTAAAAACAGCACTAGGTAAATTCTGAATCATGTTTGCAGTAGACATGTTGCAAGACCTCACTCTGCTGTTTAACTCTGCAATTTCTTCCTCCTCTGTGACCTCTTAGGTTCATAGGTTGGTACTAGGCTATCGGCCCTAGGACCTATACAAGCCTAGCCATAACAATTCCCTGGCTATTTCTTACCACAATATTTACTTCCATGGACCCCTGTCTAGCAGGGTGATTGACATGATCCCCATGGTGAATTTCCTCCCATCCAATTGTCAAGGTTCTTTTTGAAGAAGGCCAAAGAAGCGCTCTGCTTGACATGTATAGGCAGTCTATTCCAGAGTCTGGGGACTCTCTCGGTCAGGAATCTATCCCTCCAGCATGTTTTGTTCATTGTGATGACAAGGTTTAGATCCCTGGAGTGTGTGGCTCTGAGGGACTGGGATTCTTGTAGTGTAGCATGTCCAACAGCTCTGGGTTTGACATGGCCTTGTATGTTAAGCAGAGATAGCCTCTGAGTAGACGATATGCGACAGAGTATAGGTGGAGTTTTTTAAGATGATCAGCATAGGGCATCTGCTTTAGGCCTGTGATTCTTTTAGTGAGGTATTTCTGTAGTCTTTCCAGTTGTTGCAGTTGTCTTGAGAGGTACATACCAAATGGAACGTTGTATTCTATAATGGGTCTAATGAGGGATGAGTACAGTGGGACAATGACCTTCCTTTTTCTGGATGAAAAGCCCTTTGTGATGAGGTGTGCCACATAGAAGGATTTCTTGACTGTTTTGGTGATGTGGTTATAGAAGGTGAGATCACTGTCCACCTGTGTCCCTAAGTCTCTTATCACACTTTCAGTGTTTAGTGTACTGCCACCTATATGGTAATTCACGGGTACATATTTTTTCCCAAAAGGGATAACTATACATTTCTTGGCATTGAGCTTAAGCCCATGGCTCTGGCATCAAACCTCTGTTTCTGTAAGGCCCTTTTGTAGAATATCTACATAATTTGGGGATTCAATAATGGCTCCCAGTTTCCAGTCATCTGTGAACTTTGTTAGCCAGAGTGCCTTAGTGTTGGCCTGTACTTCAGAGTAGTAGATACCAAACAAGAGCGGTCCCAGGACTGACACTGAGGTTCTCTACTTGTCACTTGTCTGGAGCTAGATTTGGAGTCACCTACTTTTACAGTGTGGGCTCTGTCAGTAAGCCAGTTGGCAACCCATCGAGTGATGTAGGGATTAATGCCCAGCTTAGTAAGTTTATCTATGATTCCAGAGTGGGGGATGGTGTCAAAGGCCTTGGCGAGGTCCAGATAGCTGTGTGGACTGCCTTACCATCATCCACAGCTCTGGAGACTGGTGCGGAGAAGTCAATCAGGTTCAGGAGACAAGATTGGCCCTTCACAAACCCAAACTGGGTGGGGTCCAGTGTTTGAAGGTTGCCAATGTCTTTGTTTATAAGTTCCATGATAATACGTTACATGGCCTTGCAGATCAGGCTCGTCACACTGATGGGGCGATAATTCCCAGGATCCAAGGTGGACCCCCCTTGTGAAGTGAGATAACTGTAACTGTGTGCCACTCAGTGGGCATGAAGCCTGAGGTGAGGCTATGATTAAACATGGCACTTAGGTGAGGTGCAAGTTCATTTTGAGTTCATGTAGTACACAGTCCAGGATGTCATCTGGTCCCATGGATGCTGTATTCTTAGCTTTGGAGAGTGCGGTTTTTACCTGTGTGGCCATTATTACCAGAATTTGGCAATCTTTCGGTATTGAGATGGGCCCTTTAGGGGGTCAGAGAAGGGTGAAGTTGGCACTGAATCGATCTGCCAGGATATTGGCAATATCCTTGAGACCAGTATATTTAATGCCATTCTGTTGTAGCTCAGAGCAGATCTGAGCATTACCATTTAGATTTTTGACATAGCTATAGAATGTCTTGTGGTTGTCATTGGAATCTTTGGCAATTTTATTTTCATAACTAGCTTTGGAGGATTTTATGAGGGATCTCAGCTTCTTACTGAGGCTGGTAAGGGAATTTTTTGCATCCTGGGATTTTCCTCTTTTCTGGAACAGTTTCTTCCTTTTGTTGTAAAGTTTGTTTATGGCAGGGGACCACCAGATTGGCTTCCTTTATTTAGAGGAGAGCATCTTAGTTTTATTTGGGATGGCATGATTCATGCACGAGTGGATGTGCTCATACAGTGCCTTAGTGTAGGATTCAGCAGTCAAACTTTCAGTTCCCGTCTGCATGGGTGTCATGAAGTTTGTCACTTCTGACTTGTGTAGCATGAAGTTGGCTTTGGAGAAGTTTTTTATGAAGGTTTCCTTACTGGAGGGTGGGGGAGGGATGTGGATGTCAAGGGTGATTAGCTTATGGTCAGACCTGACCAACGAGGGGGTGACCATAGGTATGGAGCATCGATTTCCCATGCTGGTAATGACCAGGTCTAGGATATTGGAGCACCTGGTGGGACTATGGATTAGTTGATCCAGGGCATTGGAATTTATGAATTCCAAGAACTGTTGGGCAAGGGTGTTGGTACACGAGTAGTTTTCCCGGTTAATGGAAGGGCAGTTGAAATCACCCAGTATTAGGGGGTTTGGTTGTATCTTAATATTTTCAAGTATGTTTAGAATGGTGTAGTGAGAATCTTTAGGCATGGTGGGGAATCTGTAGCAATCTATAATTTGGATTGCAGTCTAACCTATTGTTAGTTGCACCTGGAGAATTTCAGACACATTGTGTTGGGCAACTAGCCTGGTGGTGTGAATATCTGGTGACTATGGACACTCCTCCACCTTTAGTGTTTCGGTCCTGGTTTGGTGGCTGAAACGGGTGGTAAGAGTTGTAGCCTGATATTGCAGGGGGGCTCTCTGGAGCCATGAACCAGGTCTTAGTTACTGCACAGATATCAATGTTCTCCATTTTTAGGAGTGCCTCGAGAGAGTGCATTTTGATGTTTAGATTTCTGGCATTGAATAGCATTACCTTCAGATTTTGCATGCTTGTACTTGTTACGGTGCTAGTTTTGTCCTTTGAACTTTGCTTAAAAAGGGGATTCAGTATCTGTCTGCCTAGGACGACATGATCAACAGACCACAATATTTTGCCAGAGATGGTCTGCACCTGTCGCCCTGGGATACAGGTTACTGGCTAAGGGTCTTGCCACCCCTTGCCTAAAATGAAAGGCAGATCATGCCTCCTGAACCTGATTGACTTCTTTGAGGCAGTCACCAAAGCCGTAGATGAGGGTAAGGTGGGTCACACAGCCTATCTTGACCTCGCCAAGGGTTTCAACACCATCCCCCATTCTGGAATTATAGCTAAACTCACTAAACTAGGTATAAATCCCTACGTCACAAGATGGGTTGCCAACTGGCTCACTGACAGAACCCAAACTGTAAAAGTTGCAGATTCCAAATCCAACCTCAAAGCAGTGACAAGTGGAATACCACAGAGTTCCATCCTGGGACCTCTCCTGTTTGGTATCTACTTCTCTGAAGTACAGGCTAACATAGAAGGCCTCTGGCTAATGAAGTTCACAGACTGACTGCAAACTAGGAGCCATAGTCAAGTCCCCAAATGATGTGGACATCCTTCAGAAGGGCCTCGCTGAGACAGATGCCTAGTGTCAGAGCCATAGCTTCAAGCTCAATGCCAAAAAGTGCAGTGTCATCCCCTTTGGTAAAAACTCTGTACCCATGAACTATCACATAGTCAGCAATCTACTTAATACCGAATGCATGATAAGAGACCTTGGTACCCAGGTGGACAGTAGTCTCTCCTTTGATAGTCACATCACCACAGTAGTCAGAAAGTCCTTCTACATGGCACACCTCATCATAAAAGGGTTCTCATCCAGGAGAAAAGAGGTCATTGTTCCCCTCTACTCGACACTCATTAGACCCATTATAGAGTACAACACCCCTTTTGGAATGTACCTCACAAGACATCTGCAGCAGCTGGAAAGGCCACAGAAGTACCTCACAAAGAGGTTTACTGGCCTCAAATGCCCTACACTGACCACCTCAAAAAACTCCAGCTTTACTCCATAGCATATCGTCTACTCCAAGGTGATTTCTGCCTAACATATAAAGCTATGTCAAACACAGAGCTGTTGGACATGCTACACCTAAAGAAATCCCTCCGAACTACATGCTCTAGGGACCTAAATCTTGTCACCACAATAAACAGGACATGCTGGAGGGGTAGATTCCTGTCCCAGAGACTTCCCATACTCTGGAACAGGCTACCCATCTATGTCAACCAAAGTTCTTCATTAGCACTCATCAAGAAAAGTCTTGATGAGTGGATGGGAAATAGGAAACACACCCTGGGGATCACTTCTGTGTCTCTGCTCGACAGTGGCACAGGAAAATAACTTTCTTGGGTGGCATAAGCCAGGGAACCTTGTTGGCTAGGCTTATGTAGGCCCTTGGGTTGATAGTCTAGTACCTACCTATGAACCTATGAATCTATAAAAAAGGCACTATAGGGGTGGCAAGACCCTTAGCCAGTAACCTGAATCCCAGGGGCAACAGGTGCAGACCATCTCTGGCAAAACATTGTGGTCTGTCGATCATGTCGTCTTAGGCAGACAGATACTGGATCCCCTCCGAATGACACCAGAAGCTTAGCCAATTGTTGAAGTCAATCATTTTATCCTTATACTGTGGTATCATTCTGGGCGAAGGTAGGATGCTGCTCAGGGCTAGGGTCATTCTTACCTGGGCCACATGATCCGAGAGCTCTTTCATGCCTCTTTTTATGTAGTCCAGGGAGGTACTTCTCAAGTCAGGAAAAACAATCCTTTTCTGCCTGGCTGAAATGGTGCGTGAGTAAAAAGACAAATATAACAGCAATCCAAATGACAGTCCCAACAATTTTATTCAAAAAATATGGTCAAGCACTTTCTTCCAGGAAGCCTGGACTTCATCAGAACCAATTATTTTTTCCAAAAGCCCCCATTTAAAAATAAAATACAACCAATCAAATCACTTCAATCAATACATGTGATAAAATTTAAAAATGCATAGTTATACATTTTAATTATACAAATATATATAAAAAGTTTTTACAAAATGTATTAAATAACACCATTAATTCAAAGTGTTAAGGCTCTATGCTTTAAAAATGACATGATAGATATAAATTCATTACTGCCAGGGGTGTGGGCAGCATTTAATCGAAAATGCCATTTCATTTCAGTTGTTTCTAATGTGTTTGCCCAATCACACCCCTTTAAAATCCTTATAAACAATTTCTAAAATCCCAAATAAAAACTTTGTGCAACATGGATTACTATTTAAATGTCTAAAAAGGGCATTATTTGTGTTTTTCTGTCTAATGACGTATAGATGTTCATACATTCTTCTACGGTTTGTCCTTTCGGTTTTCCCTATTGTAAAAACTAGAACAATACTGACACAACGCCAAACAGACACAACCCTTAGTGCCACAATTGCCCGCAACTGTATTTATCCTAACCCCATATTCACCTATATTCAAAAGTGAATCCTTATGAATGTATTTACAATAGTTACAATGGCCACATCCAGTAGTGCCTTTCCCAGGTACACCTTTGAAAAGAACGGAATGTTCAAACAAAAATTTTAAATTCACATTCATTATGAGCTAATAATGAACTTCTTCCCATTTTGGGAAATAACCCAACTTTTGTGTTCAAAACGAATGTGAATTTAAAATTTTTGTTTGAACATTCTATTCTTTTCAAAGGTGTACCTGGGAAATGCACTATTGGATGAGGGCATTGTAACTATTGTAAATACATTCTTAAGGATTCACTTTGAATATAGGTGAATATGGGGTTAGGATAAAGTTGCGGGCAATTGTGGCACTAAGGGTTCTGTCTATTTGGCGTTGTGTCAATATTGTTCTAGTTTTTACATAGGGAAAACCGAAAGGAAACTCCGTAGAATAATGTATGAACATCTATACGCCATTAGACAGAAAAACACAAATAATGCCCTTTTTAGACATTTAAATAGTAATCCATGTTGCACAAAGTTTTTATTTGGCATTTTAGAAATTGTTTATAAGGATTTTAAAGGGGGGTGATTGGGCAAACACATTACAAATAGCTGAAATGAAATGGCAAATTCGATTAAATGCTGCCACACTCCTGGCATTAACGAATTTATATCTATCATGCCATTTTTAAAGCATAGAGCCTTAACACTTTGAATTAATGGTGTTATTTAATACATTTTTTAAAAACTTTTTATATATATTTGTATAATTAAAATGTATAAGTATGTTTTTTTAAATTGTATCACATGTATTGATTGAAGTGATTTGATTGGTTGTATTTTATTTTTAAATGGGGGCTTTTGGAAAAAATGATTGGTTCTGATGAAGTCCAGGCTTCCTGGAAGAAAGCGCTTGACCGTATTTTTTTAATAAAATTGTTGGGACTGTCGTTTGGATTGCTGTTCTATTTGTCTTTTTACTCACGCACCATTTCAGTCAGGCAGAAAAGGATTGTTTTTCCTGGTTTTGCTGTGCCTTTTTTGCACAGTTGGCTGTATTGGTTACATTGTCGGCGTGTACCTTGACTGTTGCTGGTGCTTGGGTTATTTTCATTTATTGGAATTGTTTAAACATCATGGAAGGGTTATGGAGTGAAATGCTCAATGAAGGACCCCCTAGTATGACTAACAATGACGATAAAGCACTGAATAGTGGTAACCTCACTCAATTGTGATACTTACACAGAAAGTGACTTTATTAAAACAAACTGTTAATAATTTCAAAATAAAACCTGTTCCTACAACAAGTACGGGTTCCCATAGTAACGTGGAACCACATGTGGAGTGTACCTGTGACCGTTCACTTCCGGAATTTTTGAACTCTGGTTCAGTTAGGCTGTCCCAGTCGGAGGTACCGTGTGCGCAAGGGAGAGGCGCCACAAATGACTCTAATGATGTGTGTAATTTACGGGACTGGTTAAATACTGACATTTTTTGTTTCATGGATTCCCATCTTAAAATGATTGGTGGAACTATTAAAAATGGACTAAGAGACTTTGAAAACATGCTCTCTAAGGTACGTAACCTCTAATGCGACAATGCATTTTTAAAGGAGTGTTTAAACAAAAAACGAGTACTTAGAGGGCTGAGGGTTTTCAGGTTCCTCAATGGTTTAACTAAAGATGATATAATGTGATGAATTGTTGGCTATGTTTGATAGACATGGGTTTGAACTAATGGAGTTTATCATTAAAATTAATAGCAAGAAAATCGATAAATTGTTAAATGATGAAGACAAACTGAACAACACTATTGTTAATGTGCATTTTAATGATTATAGTGCTTGGTATGAGGGCATTTTTGACAATGTGAAGAAACAAAATGATGTTAATATCAAAAGGAAAAAAATAAACTGTACAGGGATGAAGCTGAATATAAGGATAGATAAGCATACCCATTCCCTAAATCGTATTATGTTAACACGAACAAAATAGGGCAACAAGGGAGGGAACAGAATATTTTTAGGAATGAAAATGAAGGTTATTCAGTTAATGAAGAAGTCTTACGACCAAGGATACCCACCCCTGAGGAGATCCGAAAGGCTCATTAACAAGGGTGCTACTTACAATAATACTAATAATAACAATTTTTTAGTGAGGCAGGGTCGAGGGAGGGGTCAAACACCCTGAAGACAAGGGTGGAGAAGGGGGAACTACAACCATTAAACAACAATGAGTCTGAGGGTATTATAGTTAAATATGATGGGAGACTTTTGAGTCTTGGAGGCTTCAATATTTTTAACTATTCAGATGAACACATCACATATGAACATTTTTCATTACTAAAGAAGGGGATGAAGTTTATTCTGAATAGAAAAGAAGAAGCATTACATACTCTTCTGGAACTTAAGAATTTCACCAGAAAATTAAACTTAAGGTACATGTTTAAGAATAGGAATCTTAATGGTCTTGGTGAACAGGTTGAGCTACCCTCGCAGTTTAAGAAAAAAAGTTGTTTTAACTCTCCGTTACACCCAGTTATTGCATCCTTTGAGGATGTTTGTACAAAAAATATTTTTAGGTTATATAATACTACCAAAAAAGACACTATAATTTATCAGTTAGTGAGAACAATGTATTGGGCAACATCAGGGGAAATACAAATATTAGAGTCATGAAGCCAGATAGGGGTGGGAGTATTGTTATTGTAAACAAAACGGACTACAATTGTAGTATCCTTGCTATGTTACACGATCAAGGGAAATTCATTGTGGCATCTAAGAACGAAGTTAACATAGCTTTGAGTAAGATAAGGTTAATGTTGGATGACAGTTTGTTCCACGGTAGTATTAATGAAGCAATATACAACTTTTTGGTTAATAAACACCCTGTTTTACCTGTGGTCTTTGGAATACCAAAGACACATAAGGATATTTTTGATCCCCCATACAGGCTTATAATTCCTTCTCATTATAGTATGACTTATTCACTTTGTGTCTTTGTTGACAGATGAGTAAAGGAATTCTTTGTTCCCACAGATTATATCTTGAAGGATTCATGGGACTTTCTAACAAGGTTTAAAAATGAATTATATAGTGACGTTTGTGATCTCTTCACATCCATACCACATAAAATAGGTTTGGAGTTATTTTATGAAGCCCTTAAGGAGAAAACAACTTTAAACAATTCATTATTAAACTTTATGTTATGTATGGACACGATTCTAAAAAAAAATTTTTTTTGTTTTGAGGGGGAATATTTTAAACAGAACCAAGGGGTAACCATGGGTTCCAGCTGTGTCCCCTTATTTGCTAATTTAGTTATGTATAGTTGGGAGAGAAAATATGTATTCAATACTGATTTTCAACACAAATGGTCCTTATACATGCGATTTTTGGACAATATTTTTATTATGTGGAATACAGATGAGTATGGTGAAAAGTTTAACGAACATATTAACAGTGTTTGTGATTATTTTAAGTTCACTTCTACACATAATAATGATGAAATTATCTATTTGGATGTGATAATTCATAAGGAGCCAGTGTGTAAAGAATTTTCTTCCACTATATACAGGAAACCTACATTTTCCAACGATTATTTAGAATTTAGAAGTAATCACCCCTTCTCAATGAAAAAAGTATTGTGAAAGGACAATTTATTAGAGTGGCTAGAATGTGCTCAACATTTGACAAATTTGTTAGTGAAATGGAAGTACTTACTAATTTTTTTAGGAATAGAGGTTACCCAGAAAAACTAGTTTTAGACATGTACAAGTTAGTTAAGGAGAATTGGGGGATTATGTACACTCCACTACTGGGTAACTTGATGGGGACTAGCGAGGAGACCCCGACAGACACACAAGTAGCATGGTTTTAAATTTTGGTTGTTATAGCCAAAGGGTTGAAGACATTTTAAGTAAGAATTGGGTCCTATTTAGAGCTAATAATGAGCTTCTTCCCATTTTGTGAAATAACCCATCTTTTATGTTCAAAACGAATGTGAATTTAAAATTTTTGTTTGAACATTCTATTCTTTTCAAAGGTGTAGCTGGGAAAGGCACTACTGGATGTGGGCATTGTAACTATTGTAAATACATTCTTAAGGATTCACTTTTGAATATAGGTGAATATGGGGTTAGGATAAATACAATTGCAGGCAATTGTGGCACTAAGGGTTGTGTCTATTTGGCATTGTGTCAATATTGTTCTAGTTTTTACATAGGGAAAACTGAAAGGACACTCCATAGAAGAATGTATGAACATCTATACGCCATTAGACAGAAAAACACAAATAATGCCCTTTTTAGACATTTAAATAGTAATCCATGTTGCACAAAGTTTTTATTTGGCATTTTAGAAATTGTTTATAAGGATTTTAGGGGGGGGGTGATTGGGCAAACACATTAGAAATAGCTGAAATGAAATGGCAAATTCGATTAAATGCTGCCTACACCCCTGGCATTCATGAATTTATATCTATCATGCCATTTTTAAAGCATAGAGCTTTAACACTTTGAATTAATGGTGTTATTTAATAATTTTTTTAAAAAACTTTTTATATATATTTGTATAATTAAAATGTATAACTATGTTTTTCTAAATGTTATCATATGTATTGATTGAAGTGATTTGATTGCTTGTATTTCATTTTTAAATGGGTGCTTTTGGAAAAAATAATTGGTTCTGACGAAGTCCAAGCTTCCTGGAAGAAAGCGCTTGACCGTATTTTTTGAATAAAATTGTTGGGACTGTCATTTGGATTGCTGTTCTATTTGTCTTTTTACTCATGCACCATTTCAGCCAGGCGGAAAAGGATTGTTTTTCCTGGTTTTGCTGTGCCTTTTTTGCACCATTGGTTGTATTACTTCTCAAGTCAGTCACTCCAAAATGGACAATGACAGAGTCATATTTGTACTTGTTGTGGAGTGACTTGAGTGTATGCATTATGTGGTGGATTCTGGCACCCGAAAGGCATCTGACTGTAATTTTCTCCTTGTTCAGCCTGGTGAGTGGGACATCAGTGTGCCTGACTATAGAGTCACCTATGTCTAAAGTGTTGGGTATGTTTTCTTGACTTAGGGGCTGTTGTTGGGTGGCACACTGGTGTTGTGTGTTATGTGACACTTTGGTTGTGATTGGTGTTTGTTTGCGATTCAGCTTTGGAGGTCCTTGTTGCTTGGGCAGGTTACTGGTAAGGGCCTCCGCATATGAAGGTTTAAGTGTTGCGATGTGAGGGTGTTGGTGGTGTGAGTTTAGAAGGGCTATGTGTTGCTTGAGGTGTAGTGTGGCTGTTAACCTTGACTGTCTAGCACAATCTTGGGTGGAGAGAGCTTTGCTTCTAGTTTGGCTATGTAAGTGCATCTCTTGCAGGTTGTAGTGTTGGGTGGTAACAGGAAAGGGCTGTTTGTGTACATGAGGCAATTGCTGCATTGCCCCAGTATGCCCAGATTCACCAGATGGACTGAAGAAATCACTGGAAGCTGACCCTTGGACATGCCTGCTTTGGTGCTTTTTTTTTGTAAAGTACAAGAGCTATTTTCCCTTACCTTAGCAAGGTACTTTGCAGTTATATGCTGTTTAGTGCCTATGATTAATTTCTCCTTATTACCAAGGAGAGTTGAGTGCTTGTATCAGTTTAAGGCTTTCTAGTGCTTTCCAGCATATTTTAGAGCAAGTGCTAGTCACAGGGATGCCTAAAAGTAAGTTGAAGAAAAATGGTTTATCCTAAACACTGCAGTGTGCACTAGAGGAGTTAGATGTGAAAGTAGGTAACTTAAGTTTTACCTGTCTAAAAAGTAAAATTTTAGTGGAGAGTCACTATTTTTAAAACAGCAAGATAGATTGAAAGGGTGGTCACTTTTGTATTCTGGTACTATGGAATACAGTAGGATGGCCAATAAATTGAAATAGTTGAAGGGGGGTGATTTTGCAAAGTGATAATTCTGCGCTTACTCACATAAGTCAGTAAAAGCAGAGAGGAAATGAGATATATGGTCAAATAAACATAAGGGGCGGGCAACTAGAAAGACAGTGGTGTTTAAGAACACAACAGTAACCGGTTGGGAGGGTGAAGAAAATAAATTCTGCCTGACTCACAAGAGACAGAGTTGTGGTCTCTTTTCAAGTTTTAATATGCAGTTAAAAGCAGAATACAAGTAAAACACAAGGTAAAGAAAACAAATCACAGTATTCAAAATAGAAAAAGGCAATAAAGTAATACAAAATATAACAAATAAAAAGCAAACTAACCTTTCCCTCACAGCAAAGTGTAGAAGAGTCTGGGTGAGCCTTTCTTCTTCCCCTCACATGGCTGTGCATTCTGTGTTGCACATGCTGAAAATGGGTAGGTGATAGTCATTATGGTAGCTCTAGAAAGTCAACAATTGAAAACCAAAAAGGTCAAGCACAGTGGGTAGAAAACTTAAATAATTTATTCAGGTAGCTTCAAAAAAACAAATGGCATACCGGTTTCAGCAACAGCCTTCCTCAGTGCATTAATACAACTACAAATGTCTGATCCTTAAATAGATAACATCATTAGCACTCACAACAGTTATTGGTTGGATTGAACATTATGACAACTCATTCAGACCAGGTTTAAACAACCCCCCTAGCCTGATAATCCAGCCTGATTCCTTATTGTTTAATATAGTGTGCCAACCAAATTTAGAAAAATGATGACCCTGAACTCTATCAGTGACAGTAAATGTAAATCTGGCTGTTTTATGAGCCAAGGATTGCTTAAACAAAGCATTGGTGGCTCTCCTGGGACAAATATTTGGCTGAGGTAGAGAGACAGTTGGGGGATGGACAATTCTATATGGGTATGCCATTAGATCCCACACTACAGTTTAAAAAAGAAATTGATAATTTTCTTAATCTGGCTTTGGAGGAGGGTATTATCAACAAGAAAACTGTCTATCATTTAACAGTTTCCGACCCTCATTCACAATATTTGTATCTCTTACCCAAAATCCACAAGAATTTGTCCAACCCCCCAGGTAGACCTATAGTCTCCGGACGTGGATCATTGACTGAACCACTGTCGGCCTTTCTGATGAAATATCTACAGCCCCATTGCCCCTTGTTCATGCTAGAATTCAGGACACTACAATTTTTTTACAAATTATTGACAAATTGCAATTAGAGCCTGAATGGCTAATGTGCACTTTGGATGTGTCCTCACTATATACCAATATTCCACACTGGGCTGGGCTTGAGGCCTTGCAATTTTGGTAGGCTCAGGCTAATATTTACCCCCTGGATTCAATATGTTTTTGGTGTATTTAACTGAACACGTGTTGACCAAAAATGATTTTTACTTTTTTGGTAAATGTTTTGGCAAGTTAAGGGTATGGCCATGGGGGCA